>NW_015518081.1:0-979 GCF_001515645.1 Sinocyclocheilus grahami | reverse complement strand
TATATTTAAAGATGCTGATGTCGTTTCCACGAGGAACATATTTAACATCAAGTATAAACATAGCATGAGCAAGTAAAAATCGCGTTAGTAATATAATGTTGAGTACCTGAAGCGCTGAAGTCTGAATGTTTATGTTCAGCATCTCCACTCTGTTCAGCACCCATGGTGCACTCAGTCTATGCATTCAACACAAGCGCTCAACCAAAACAATTGACACATTATATTTTAGATATCATATTAATTATACATGTTGTATAACATTCTACATTATAAACCAAAGATTAGACATCTGATACATAAGTACGATACAAATCTGGTTCTTGAAATTTGATTTAATACACATGCATAACTACGAAAGGCTTAACTTACCTTAATGTTATTTTCAGCTGGTTAACTGGGGCGATTTCATTCGGCTAACGTTAACTGTTTAGTTGAATGAACCGCTTGCTAATGTTTTACATCGTCGCTTACGTAACTTAAAGACATTGTGAGATGTCAAACTACAATACTGGTTGCTGATAACGCTCACAAACTATATTTATTAGCAAATAAGGTTACAATCGCTAGAGGAACAAATGAAACATCCGGTCTGATAACGTGTGACGCGTGGTGATGACGTCACGAGCGTGTTTACACGTGACCAATCAGGCCAGACGTATGAGATTTCCTCGTTTCTTTGATCGCTTTTCATTTATTACTAAAAGAAAAGTGCACTCTATATTAAGAGAGGGAGAGATAGAGAGGAAGCTAAATTAATTAGGAAAAATAGTAACATAAAATGAATTAAATCATTTTTAAAGGCATATGTAACTTTTACATGCATTATATAATCTGTTTAAGATGACACATATTTTAGTGTATATAAAGCTTACACAGCTGCAAAAAATATATTTAATCTATAGGCCTACACAGATTATATACCTACAAATTGTGTTCACTGTATATAGTGTAGTATCGCTCTATTCAACTTTTTTTTTTT
>NW_015518080.1:0-3205 GCF_001515645.1 Sinocyclocheilus grahami | reverse complement strand
AAGTATTTTAAACCTGGGATAACTTGTTTTATTTTTATTTTATTGACTTTAAAAGATCTTAAACAGCAAAAAAATTAAATAAAGATTTTTATCAACGGTGCAGCAACATTGATACTAACTTTGTACTGCTATGGTATTTTATTATTTTCTTTAACACCTTTGTAGTGAACCCATTTTCTTCATATGTCATTGTTGCTTAAACTTCCTCTAAAACAATCTGTTAGCTTGTCGCAATATGTATGAGTATACACATCTTGTGTACGATTCATCTGACAAAGTTTAGGATTTGGAAATGATGAAATGCTTCAGCTGAAATCAAAAACCCATCTCACACACATGTACGAGGGGGTAGAGAAAGCAAGCATTTCCTTTCTTTCTCAAAGTATGAAATGAGGCCGAACACTGTGGCGAGGAAGACCAGGATGATGCTGACACGGCCAGAGACATTTATGCAGGGAGCCTCCTTGATTGGTTTGAACTGGGAGATACTGCACCATCAGGAGCCATACATCAGCCTGACAGCCCATGCAGGCAGCCTCAGTCCAGCCCACTGTGCTCATCTCTCTCGCTAACCACGGTGGCGTATGCATGGCCGTCACGCATAGGGTAGCTGAAACGTATGTCCTGTGGCGTAGTGTGAACTGCATTTTTATATGTGTGCAGCCCATATCTGATTCTCCTCTATTTTTCCCTCTTTTCGTGAGTCGCTGTTTTAGATTTATGAGCGTGAATTGGATTAGAGCTTTTTCCATTACACCGGCACTGTAAATTTTCAGCTGACAAGTTACGGTGTGTGACAAATGTCCTCTGCAGCCTCACTGTCTTTCCAGACATGATGATGGCTTCTGGTGTGAAAGAAGCTGTTCTTCACAGTAAATGGCTCAAGTAGAGTGTAAATGTTTCCAATAGTTGGGTTGGCAGCTTTATCGTTCCATGTGCTGCCCAGGAAAATGAGCACACGTACTGGAGAGAGAGCGAGTGAAATGACTTTTAGGTCATTTGAGGTGAGGGCAGTGTGGAGGCTAAGAACAAAGTTGGAAGGTTGTCACCCTGTGCGCATTCAAAGTGAACCTGAATTTCTGTGCACAACCCATTTTAGGTCCATAATATCTAATTCAGGCAATTTAGCAACTCTTTGTAAACTCTGCCTTGATTGTCTTTAATTCTTTCACAGACATGGATGAACTGGGTGTCGATTGGCTTCAGTATAGCTCTCTTCTTTACTGTGGCGCTGTGCTACAATGCTTCCTGCCCAACCTGTTTCTCTCCATCCAACACTTATTGGACCATGCAGAGGCAGCTGGGAGATCCTATATTCTACCTGCTGTGTGTTGTCACACCTATTGCCGCTCTTCTTCCCAGGTATATCTAACCTACACCCAGTTGGAAGTATTTGATCTAATTCAAATTTCTTTATTTTGCACGGCAAATTCCATATTGTCATTTCACATTTCAAATGAGGGATTATTATTTCTTTTAGTTTAATTTTTTTTGTTGCATTAATGTTTTGCAATTTCATTTTGGGATCCAAATATGGTTTTGCATTTTTGCACATCACAAAAATCTGTGTTAAATTCATGATGTTCAGGCTGGTGTCTAATGCCAGTTTAACTACGGGGCTCATGGGAGTTTTAGTTTTTGCTGACTCTGTTGTTTTCATGTCTCAGATACTTTTATAGAGCTTGTCAGGGAACTCTGTTCCCAAACCCTGTCCACGTGGGAAGACAACTGGACAAACTGCCAGTGGACATGCGCAGGATCTTCCTGAGTCAGAGCCAGATGAAGCTGGGCTCCCTCGGGTCACTGTTTGCCCCCCGTGCCCCATTTTTCCCTCTCTGCAGGCCTTTCCAGAAAGACTACAGGCCTAGGGTAAAACTAACCCACATGAGTGGCACCAAACAGAAGGAGAAAGCTATAGCCAGCCCCATCCCATCAAAGAGCATGGAGATGCGGGACACACCTTTAAGCTCAAAAAACTCTGACAACCATATCACACTCAACTTCAGAATGCAGGAAGAAGTTCAGTCCTGCAGACAGGGCCCAGACAGCCCCCTATCTGAGAGCTTACACTGCATGAAGGAACCTTTGAGTCCCATTACAGGCACTCTGCCGTACACCAAAGACACTCCTGGCTCCAGTACTATTTTGGATAGCACAGGCTTGGAGGCCCCGCTGAGCCCAATAGACCTCTGTCAGGTTGGGTTGCTCACCTCCACTCCATTGCTTCCTCAAACCGAGACTATGCAGCTCAAGTCGCCACCCGGAAGTTGTTTTTTGGGACAAAAGCTAGACGACGAAGACCATTCAAACCAAAAGTCCCTACTGAAACAAGCCGGGGTTGTGGATCACACTCCGTCTACTAGCTGCCTACAGGAACATTCACTCAAAACAACATTTCTATGATGCTTTCTACCTGTTACGCTGATTCAAATTTGCACATTAGCTTTAAGAAATGTTATTATATATTCATGATTATTTTATGAAGATATAGGTTGGTACTATACATGTATAAAGTTTAGAATAAAATTGTTTTATTTTTTTGAGAAAGAGTGGCCAGCATATGCAAACTGGATGGTCTTATGATTTACTTTGACTGACTTTTTAATTTTTTTTTAATCCGTCTCAAAAGTGGAGGAGGTTTGTTTCTCGAGGCAGAAGCAGTCCAGAGACATTCCTTTATCTGTTTATTTGAACCTGGATGTTCTGGCGCACTTTAAAGAACCTTCCTCTCCTACCTTTAGACACTGCTGATAGCTCTATACATTTGTATTTCCCCATCCCAGTACTAAAAACAATCATAGTACCCTTCAATGTCTGAAGCTACAGAAATTTCAGTAATACTTTACAAAAAGTGTACAAGAGAAGTCCTGAACTAATACTTCGTTTTGAATAAAGGCATGAACTAATCAAGAACTAATAGTGTGCGACAGGAGTCATTAATAACAGCCTTAACATCATGTTAGTACATATTTGGTGTACTGTTAGTTAATACATTAACACTTTCAGCTCAACTAAACCAAATTATTTATATTACAAAGAATGTGAAGTGGCAAACCCTACTCTGACTTTAATTAAACATGCATGATTTTAATTCATTATAATGCCTGAATAACCTTTGCTTCACGTTCACATCTGCTGTTTTCTTAATAACATTATTGGATAATCATGCTTTATCATTTAAATGATTTTTAAATGTTTTTTTTTT
>NW_015518079.1:1268-3205 GCF_001515645.1 Sinocyclocheilus grahami | reverse complement strand
TCAAGGGAATCAGATTAAACTGATTTGAACTTTATGAAAAAAAAAATTTGTATGGTAAAGAAAATGTATGGTTTTGATTCACTAAAAAGAAGTTCATAAAAGTAATTTGTTTGGGAATCTGATTACACACGGTTTTGATTCGCTAAAAGAATCAGCTCATGATAATTATTTGTGCAGGAATTGAACCACACTTGTCAATGCTGTAAATGTTTTATTTAAAGGGGTCATATGGTGCTGCTAAAAAGAACATTATTTTGTGTATTTGGTGTAATGAAATGTGTTTATGCGGTTTAAGGTTAAAAAAACACATTATTTTCCACATACTGTACATTATTGTTTCTCCTCTATGCCCCGCCTTTCTGAAACACGTAGATTTTTACAAAGCTCATCGGTCTGAAAAGCGAGGTGTGCTCTGATTGGCCAGCTATCCAGTGCGTTGTGATTGGCCAAATTCCTTAAGCGTGTGATGGAAATGTTACGTCCCTTACCATATTGTGATGCCTGCGGCAACCACATGTGACGACCCCGGGCGAAAGCCGATCCGGTGATCGACAGCGCGAAGTTAAAGTATTTCCTCAGCGACCAGCACAGATCAGCTCTAGGCATGACGAAGCAGATATCGTCCTCTTTCGGAAGGCCAAACAAAGTAGTTTTGCCTTCACAACGAAACACACAGAATCTTCACGACATGTCGGCAGCGGCAACAATACTACAGCGAGAATAAAAGCTACGCCTTCTAACTTTGCGTGCACATTTGGGTGGCGTTATGCAAATCTTCCCACATAGTGAGGTAAATATGTGGGGCGTGTTAGAACGAGCCGTTTTAGGTAGGTGTGGCTGACTCTTAACTTTTATAAAGAATATCTCTTTGGATTTGAGACTTTAGTCTTTGCAACTTTACAGATCTTCTTTATGCACCAAGAGCTTGTAACCCTCCAAAGAGAAAGGAAACATTTTAAATCGCATCATATGACCCCTTTAATAAAAGAACTGACTCAGAAGAGTCAATCATTCAGGAATCAGACTATATTGATTGTGCTATGTGGATTCAATAAAAAGAGCTGTCTCTAAGGAGTCATTCGAGGCTTGTATTACATTGATTGTGCGTTAAGGTTTTGATTCACTAGTGGCTTGTAAGATTAGGAATTGGACTGCATTGGTTTGTGCTGTATGTTTCTGAGTCACTAAAAAGAACCAGTTTCTAAGAGTCTTTTGTGCAGGAATCAAACCACATTTGTCACTCGGTAAGGTTTTGATTCATTAAAAGAACTGGCTTATAAGATTCATTTGTTTAGGAGTAGGACTGCACTGGTTGTGCTGTTTGTTTTTGATTCACTAAGAAGAACCGGCTCGTAAGAGTCATTCATTCAATAATTGGGCTATACTGAATTCGGTTTTGACTTTATAAAAAGAACTAACTCATAAGAACCATTCATTTGAGTATCATAATACACTGATTGCGCTGCATGGTTTTGATTCATTCAAAATAATCAGTTCATACAAAACATTTGTTTAGGAATCTGATTACGCTGAATGCGCTGTAAAGTTTTGATTCACTTCAAGAACTGGCTCATAAACGTCCTTTGTTTAGGATTTGGACTACACTGGTTATTGATTCACTAAAAAGAACCAGTTCATAAGAGTAATTTGTTCCAGAATCAGACTGCACTGGTTTTGCAGTATGTTTTAAATGCAATGAAAAGAATCAAACATAATTCGCTTCTGTTTTTTGTTTTGTTTTTTGAATTACCAATTCTGGAGCCTATTTGTTCCCAGCTTTCTCTGTGGCAAATCAGATCTTTGATTGTTCAGTTTAGTTTAGCTATACGAGTCAGTTTAATTAATCTCAGTTCTGTCCAGTCTAATTCAAATCATTCAAGTAGCTCAGCTGCGGTTCAGCCTCATCCGGCATCAGACTTATTTTCCCCACATGAGCT
>NW_015518079.1:0-947 GCF_001515645.1 Sinocyclocheilus grahami | reverse complement strand
GCGAGGACAGAGTTTGGCGGTTAAGAGTTTCTCACGACGAACCCCCGCCTCGCAAAGCAGCTCAGGTACGAACCCTTGCGTCCTTTCCCTCCAATTTTGTCTCTTGCGAAACCCTGTTTCTCTTTGACTTTGATGCTAAGTGTCTAGGCCGCAGCTGGTTTGTGTTCAATTGAACATAAACATATGCTGCGAGAGAGAACACGCAGTTGTCGTTCCATATGTTAGTTCACTATCGAATTAGCTATGTATATAACCTCACATCCATTCGCGCAAAAGTCATGTGTACGTTGCGCACACATGTTTATGTTTGTGTGCGAGAGCGAGACTCTGTGACTGATGTTTCTTCATCAAACAGCTGGTTTTAATCTCAGGACAACGCCTCACGTCCTGTCCCTTCCTCTCAGAGATCCGCAGGCCTTCACCTTTGACCCGTTTCGAACAAACCCAAATATCCTGTATTGGTCCATCACAGTGGTCCATACACTTACGATTGCTTCACCTCCTTCAGTCCAGCTGGAATAGTCCGCCCTGCGTGGTAGATTAAACTATTAGCTTATGAACAAGCCACCTGGTGCTCGGCCTTTCATCAAACCAGAGCGAGAGGAACATGTGGTCTGTTGCTAATGCAAGGAACAAAGTGTTTCCATCCGAGAACTAAAATATCTTATTTTTGATGCGTAGGCATGGAGAAAATAAGCCGCACACCCTGCCATAGCTTGCAAAATTCTGTATTTATTTAAAAAATATTTTAAAGCTGACGTAATTTTTAACTATGTTACTGTGTTCCATCAGTCTCAAATTAAATTCGGGAACGGAAAAACAGGAATCGTGTTGCTTAGACGTGTTAATTTTAAGATAAAAATAAATGCAAATCACTACACAATAAAAAAACACAACAAACGCTCCGCATATACAGATAAAGTGCAGTAAAGACTCAATAAAACATT
>NW_015518078.1:1937-3205 GCF_001515645.1 Sinocyclocheilus grahami | reverse complement strand
CAAATGTAAAAGCCCTTTCACACCAAAAGTGAAACGAATAAGCCTGAGGCTGAAGGAAATATAAATTCAATCATCAACATATTTCATTATTGCAGGTTTGTGTCATATTCTGAGTTTGCATCTCACGGTTTTCATTCATTGTTTGAGGAATACTGAATCTGTTTCTGTGCAGTGAGAGGAGTACACACATTAGTCTAGATCTACAGGAACATCTGCACTCACTCCTGATTCTCTCAACACCAGGACACAAAGTAACTGCCGTCACTTATTTGGAAAAGTAACTCCGATATTCTCTTGTAAATTAAACAGTGATGTGCTACTTTACTAGTTACTTGAAAAAAGTAATCTGATCATCTCAACACTGATCATAAAGATCTGCTCCTGGAGACCAAACTTGCTGTGATATAAACTAATGACATGAACCTAACTCCTCTCATTTATTTCTATAAAAGAATTTAGTCACCTGAAAAATCCTCCTGAACTGAACTGTGTAGAAATCAAATCTGTGGCCGCTGAGAGATCATGCTAATGTCACACTCTGAATCATTTAGTTCAGAATTGCATCTGTCATGTGCTTTAATTCTAGATTAGCAGTGCTTTGGTGATTTGTGCACTTGCTCAGTTTTCTGCTCAAACTCTGACTAACGAGCAAACTGGACTGAAGTGGGCTTTAATCACAGATTAGTCTCATTTGCTCACTGCGGCTGTTTCTTTATGTACTACAGAATTAAGAGCACATTTTATATTGGTTTCAAGAGTTTCGATCTCAATTCTGTAACTTTAACGTTACCTAAACGCTTGTCAAATGTAGAAATAGTTTTTATCATCGACACATTTTAGATGAAGATTAAAAACAATATTTAAAACACTTACCAAAGCAGATCGGATATATCCTCGTGAGCGAAATGAACACACAATCGTTTTCTTTCAGGTTACTAGGACGAACACTTCGACACAGTCGCTCAGAAGATAAACCAGGTCAGAATAACTTTACAACGAATAGCACGGTGTCGGTGTCAGAAGAAGTCGCAGAAGAGCTGATCCTGGTGAAGAGTCGTTCTCGAAAGAGTCGACTCCTTTAAGTGAACGATGAGAGTCGGCTCTGTTTTACTTTCTCAATACAAGAGAAAATAAAGGGATGATTTTGTTATCCACACGCACTTCATGCACTTACATGGATGTGAACAGGATGATTCTCAACAACACCTGCTCAAAGTGACAGAGTTAATAACCATACAGCTGTGGTGGATGCTTGCTTTGCATGCTGT
>NW_015518078.1:0-793 GCF_001515645.1 Sinocyclocheilus grahami | reverse complement strand
CGAGATCCTCCTGCGATCAGAGGTAGTAGAGCCCCAGTCCCGTTCAAGCCAGTCGTCTGGTTAAAGAAGCGGCGAGCCTGCGATTACTCAATATAAGGCCATGTTAGTCCTCGCCTGGACAATAATAGTGCATATGTACATTTAAAGTGTTCAGGTCGGTCTCATAGGAATCGTATTTAGGTTCAGTTTGATTCGGATGCTACATTTGATTCAAAAGTGTTTCAATTAAACGTTTTCGTGTTTCACTCGATTATGAAAAAATCTCTAGCACACAATCACATCTACAAGCTGTTCTAGGACAGACGGATTTATTAGTTTTTATTTACTTTGAAACATTTCCATGTTTTGCAGGTGCTGCTACAATATAAAAACAATTTTGTGCACAATTGTGTGGTGTTCAGTAGTGAATTCTTGTGTTTAAATCATATTGCTTGTGCATGTAAACGATGAAAAGTAATTAACAGTATCAGTGCACATTCTTCAGAAAGTGACGTGAGGCTTTGCATTATATGTCAGTGTATTAAGGTGCCCTGCGTGAACCCTGATGGTCTTAAAATCCCGATCGACCGATGTCACTGAAGGCACTCGAGATGGGCTTTGGCTCTTAAACCAGACTGACTTGTATATTAGGACAGCGCCACGCCACCGGCCGACCCACACGACAATCTACCGTTACGAGGAACTCAAGAGAACGAGACGGAGTTAGCAGAGCTAGCGGACACCTCACAGGTACGAGAGCCGCTTGGCCGTGATGAACTCCTCCAGATGAACCGCGCCACCGCCCAGGAGCCCG
>NW_015518077.1:1763-3206 GCF_001515645.1 Sinocyclocheilus grahami | reverse complement strand
TTTAAATTGCAAATACATTTATGAGGCTTAAGTTTTATTTAAATTTTGGAATTACTAGTTTTGGATTAGTGCACTGCTGTAGTAATGGATATGGTTGTGGACAAATGTTGACTATAAACCAGAAAAGAAAAAAATAATAATAATGCTAATAATAATAACAACTACAGTTTACAATAAATTAATTTAACACAGCTCATAATTTGTAAACAGAAAATATAACTTAATATAAAGTACATATTTAATTTAATTGAATATAGGTTGATTTTCTTTAATGTTAAGGTTTCAGGCACTAGGCAGTTTACGTCCAGTGGCTCAGTCTTTCACCAAAGAGGTTATTCTCCTGCCAGACCATACATCTACACATGTGCCAAGGCGTGCCAAGAAAGCTTGTCTTTTTGAAAATGGACATATAAAATCTGCCTTGGAATCTGGGTGTGACTGGGACGCCGACAAAATTATGCACACAATAACAGAGGCCTTCCAGCCAATTGTGGAGGGATGCAGGTAAAAGTTAGCGGTGTTTAATCACATTTGTTACTGATTTTATATTTGTATTTTTGCAGTAATACTAGTAATACTACGAAAGGTGTGATATGTAACAAAATACACACAATATTGACTTTTGTCAATACATTGTAGTTGTAAATATCTCATATTCATTTAACTGAATTTAGAACTGACCAACTGATATACTGACATAATCTAAATTTGTATGTGTAGACAGTGTATTGAAACTAAAAACTTTCCATGTACTGTTGTGTAGTCTTCTAGCATCAAAATAAATTTCATATACAGTTTGCTTTTTATTTTGTCAGATTACAAATCTTGATGTCATGCCACAACAAATTAGTGGAACCATCCCTGACTTCCAAACAGACTTTAGGTGGAGACCTTCTGAAAAAACTTTTTCATCAGAAGTCCATTTATGTCAGGCCTGACAAGGTCATTTTAAGTGAAGAGAAAGAATCTGTAAGTAGTGCTGAAGATTTCAAGAAATGTACAGTATTGTCAAAAGCCTCCAAAAATGGTTATAAGCCAGTTATTAATATATTTTGCTGCGGTGTGTCAAGGAAATATCAGTTCACATTTCAAAACATTTCTTTTGACACTAAGTGTAATAATCCAATGAGATTTTTGTTTGGCACTATATTTTGTTTGACTCACAAAAGCAAAACATTAAGATTAGATTGGCTTAAAACCATTTTTGGGAATGAAAGTACTATATTTGACTTTTGCACCATACTGTATATAACAGGTGACAATGGCAATGCTGTGTTTTACTTTGGTACTTGCAGTATGTTGTGACAATACAAAATTTGTTTAATTGTTCTGTTGTTAGCGTAGTGTATTGGAAGCATACATTTATTAAAATTATTATTATTAAGATGTATTTGCTTAAATTGACAGTCATGTTCTGATGAAAGCAGTAGCAACACAAACAGG
>NW_015518077.1:0-244 GCF_001515645.1 Sinocyclocheilus grahami | reverse complement strand
AGAAGGTGGATGTTAAGTTTACTGATGACTATGGAACATCTGAGGGTGCTGTTGACAATGGAGGACCTACTCGGGAGTTTTTCCGACTCTGTCTACATGAAATCAAGGACAAAATTGGCATCTTTGAGGGGCCATCTAATGCTAAAGTCCTCACATGTAACTCCAAAGGTACACTACTTATAAATTCATATTGCTGTCAACTAAAGTATTTATTTTGGATCCTTAAATATGTTGTACCTGACAT
>NW_015518076.1:2036-3206 GCF_001515645.1 Sinocyclocheilus grahami | reverse complement strand
TATTTGATCAAAAATACAGTAAATACAGTAATATTGTGAAATATTTTTACAATTTAAAATTACTTTTCTATCTGAATATATTTTATTGTACACAGTATATTTACAATTTGTATGCATAGAGTTGCTGTTGGAAATAATTTTGATTATTTGATTGTCTGCTCATCTGTCTAGATATCAAATCTGAGGATGTGATTGTGGATTTTCCGAACCACAAAAGCTGGAAAGGCATTCTCTCCGAGATGGAGTTGGTAAACTACTCAGGTCAGTTACTTAAAGATGTTTGTTTTTTTCCTGAATTAGATTTTGTTTGCCACAACATGCAATCAAAATCTTAAGCCTTTCTGTTTTTCTACAGACGCTGACATTTCAGGATCCTCCTAGATTGTGAGGATGTGACTGTGGACGTCTCTGTTTACCTTTTGCTTTTGTGAATGAATTTTGATCACTGAAACTTGCCTATGTTTTTATTTGTAGTCATGTGAACATGGAAAATGACATACACTTATGAATTCACTCTACAGTTTTCATACTGGTGTCCTTCACATCACAGGAGAGTTATTTTGTTAGACAGAAGCTTACATAAAAGGTTCATTAATTCAGGTGTTTCAAATTCATTTGCAATAGCAAACCATTCAATTTGACATATTATTAATATTTTGTAATTGATTTGCTAGCAAGGTTGTTGCAGTTAGAAAGAATGTTTTTATGTAGACACTGATTTTTATCAACTGAAATCTGTTTTAGCTCTGGGAAAGAGCACATACTCCGAATTATGTTTCAGTCTCACTTTAATAAAAAATCTAAAATAATTCATTCTAAATTTAATTATAATAAATGGCAAATGTCCTGTCAAAATACAATACACACAAATGCACATTTTGCTGTTAAATGCATATTTTTTGTCTTTTGATTGAATTAAATAAACTGCTCTGATATTCAACCATTGTGGCTAAAGCTAATATGAATTTTCATACATGTTGGTCTACAAGTATCTGTGGCTAGGTTTTTGTTGTTTTTGTATATTTCTTCCTAGCTGAGGTTGTGTCAATTAAAGAATCATGACAAGCTAATTATTATTACAGATAATAAATTAGTTTAATTAGCAAATTGGCACTGCTGATTTTCATGTATGACAAAACTACATTTCCCACCAACCTTTGTGGCTGCAAG
>NW_015518076.1:0-471 GCF_001515645.1 Sinocyclocheilus grahami | reverse complement strand
AAAAAAAATCTACATTATTCCAAGCATTTGACCATTGTTGTTTATATTTTCTGAAACATAAAAATACACATTACAGAACTCTCTTTTTGTGCACTACTTGTGTTCGGAGTCTGTCAGATCTATACAGATTCAGCTGCACAAAGTGAATAAAAGAGGATATGACTCATTGTAAAAGACAATACCCAGTCTTTATTTTGCCAGTTTTCCCTAAAACGATTTGAGACAAATATACAACTGAAAGGGTCATGCTCAAAACCAAAATGTATGACTCTAAAATGACATTACAATAAATGATCTGGAATAATGTCATTTGTGAACACAAAAACAAACACAAATGGTGTGAATAATTTTGTCTGCTAAAATATTAAAACAAAAACATAATTCCCTCTTCATTAAAAACAGGAAAACCCCACATTTTAGGATGGGCCTCTGAATCTGCCAAGGAAGAGGATGCTGTTAGTGGGGTTGTGC
>NW_015518075.1:1780-3206 GCF_001515645.1 Sinocyclocheilus grahami | reverse complement strand
AAAAAAAAAAATTATGGTGCAACAGTTTCTGCAAACGATTGTGGGTAGTTCATAGGCACATCATGTGACATTTAATTAAGTGACTAGTCAATGTAATGTACAGCACTCCACATCGGTCACTTGTTTAGGTTCCATTTCAGTTAGGGTGTCACCTTAGAAGGGAGCTGCCTATGTAGGCAGTAAACACAAGCAACTTAGATTTTGGAATAGAGTAAAAATTATGCACAATTAGCCAAAAGTAGACGGCAAAAAAATGTCATGTTTGTTCTGGTCTTATAGGCATTGGATGGCCATAAGTCTGATGACTCCAGCTCTAGAAGAGACTCCTCCACTGAGATCTTCAGTGACTCCACCAAGGAGGGTTGGCTGCATTTCCGACAGCTCAACACGGAGAAGGGCAAGGTGGGAAAACTGATGTCTCAGAAGATCTCTCTTCACTACTCGTTTCCCATAGTTTTACTATCATACTATACTTTAAATGCGTTCTTCTGTTTACAGCGAGTAGGAGGCGGTATGCGGCCGTGGAAACAGATGTACGCAGTGCTGCGGGGACACTCCCTCTACCTCTATAAGGACAAAAAGGAGGGGCTTGCTCACGTCAACTCGCAACTGGAGGACGAGCCTCAATCAATCAGCATCAAGGCCTGCTTGATTGACATCTCTTATAGTGACACAAAGCGCAAGAATGTCCTGCGGCTAACGACTTCAGACTGCGAGTATCTGTTTCAGGCAGAGGGTCGAGAAGACATGCTGTCCTGGATAAGAGTCATTCAAGAAAACAGCAACCTGGACGAGGAGGTTTGTTGACAATGATAGTGTTTTAATGTGATCGCTAAGGTATTTGTACAGTTGTGTGATATAAATAAGTAGCATAGTCCGCATGTAAAGCCAGATTTGTCTAATTGTGCATACTCTGTATGCTCAACTTAGACTAATTAGTTTGTCCACAAGGTGCAAACACTGCCAAGTCCGGTGTTTCACAGTCAAAAGAAACAGATGAGGTGGAAAATAAACCACTAGAGCGTCAACAATAATAGATACCTGCTTTGGTGAATGCTCGTGTGAGGGGTTTAAGAGATAACCACAACTCTAGTTTAAATGAGTACAAAGACGTTTTATCAGTCATGACTTCTGGAGAGAAATTCCGGAGACCCTAAACAAGGATGACACTTTCTAGTGCGGATGTTTACACACACTATCAAATGGAGTATCCTCTGCATTCGGCTGTACACATGCGCTAAGTATTTGCATCAAAATGGTAGTATACTTTGGGATTTAGACATCTTTAATGTTGACTTCATTAATGAAGTGACACCTCAAAACTAAGTATAAAGAGGTCAACAGATGCAATTCAAAACTGGCCATGGCTGCATATTCGTTTCCTTCTGTTGAACACGCCAAAATTGGATGAATTGGATACATAAAC
>NW_015518075.1:0-1553 GCF_001515645.1 Sinocyclocheilus grahami | reverse complement strand
TTGTGACATAATGCTGTAGTTACAGCATCTACCAACAGAGGATAACAGGGCCATGCTAACCACTCAGTCCTTGACTCCTTTCTAAACAGTGTCTTATTACACATTTAAAATGTCATGTGAACAGCCTCACAAAGAACTAATATGAGCAGGAAATCATAGCAGATTAATATCATCATGTGAAGTCTGTGAACCATATCTGCCCCCTCAGAGTTGACTGCACAAGCATCATAGTATTGCATAACTTTGTCCTGAATTGAAACCATGTGAAAACCAGCTTACTGCTAACACAACAAGGCTTTGTCATTGGATGAAATCAGTGTCGAGGTGACATTGTTTACTGAAAGTGTGAGGATTATGGGTAGGCTTGTTGTTAATATTCGTCTCCTGTGTTTGCCAGAGGAACTGGTTTGCCTTAACGCTCACAATCAGGTTTATGTTGCTGTACTCGGAGGTTTGCATGTTACCACAATGCTAATGATTCTTTATCTTGTGTTTTCAGAATGCTGCCGTAACCAGTACTGATTTGATCAACAGAAAGCTCAAGGAGTATATATCCATGAGGTAAAGAACATGTCCTAGAGACCAGCAGGTTTGCCTTGCCATAAAGGCCCTGTTCCAAATCCTAGTGAGCTGCCCCACTGAAATTAAGCTCTGTTAGCTGTCACTCACATTGAACACCAAACAAAAAGCATCGCCACGCACAAGACTTGACTGGCACTCATGGTTGATTGACTTTGCTACTAGACATGATATTTGAAACGAAACCAAAATTGCAGTATGGCTTAGCATAATTATCAAATTGCAAAGGCTATGATATAAATTAATAAATACATGCATTATGTATTTTCAGAGTGTAGAGTGACTACTCTTACATGTAAGCAGCTAATGATCTTGTGTTTTTAGTGTCTCGCAGCGGCGTGGTTCATGTTAAATTATCTGTATCTGCATCTGAGTTTGGGTCGATTACAACGTGCATTTGGAAACTAGTATGTATCTTTTTCAAATGAGTTATAGAAGATATAGAAAAATAAAGTTTAAATTGATACTTCAGATTCATTTGAATATTAATATTTTCCTCCAAAATTAAAGGCTGTAAAAAAATATATATATTTTGTAAATATTCAATTTTTTACAATTTTACAATGAAATTACAATAGTATTATTATTTTGTTTGTTTTTATTTAGTAGTACATGTATGTAATTAACATAATGATAAACATTCAATATTCACGCCTGTATACCTGATGTGCACGAGCTGATAGGCAGAGCACGCTGAGTAGATTGAGCAATTTCTTTTTTATTTTAATTATTATTATTATTTTGTTCCTGTACCCAATATTTTTAATAATATTTTAAATATAATATTTTATTACCCACATTTTTTTTTTATTACAAATGCTGTGAAAATACAGGTATCGGTATCAGCAAGTACCAAAAATAAAAGTATCGTATCGGACTCGTTCTGAAAAAAGTGGCATCGGTGCATTCCTAATTCCTTTTTTCTTCTTACCTTACATACAGTGGGTACGGAAAGTATTCAGACCCCCTTAAAT
>NW_015518074.1:2190-3207 GCF_001515645.1 Sinocyclocheilus grahami | reverse complement strand
CTACAGCCAGTGTCTCATACCTGCGTTTAAAAGAGAAGATGATGTCAACTGCACCAATTAATCTAAACACAGAGACACTGGAGATTGTTCAATGCTTCAATATTCACTTCACCAGAACAATGATGCACTGAAGGTTTCTTGAAAGTTTCTTGTTTCAGTCCATTTCCCATGACCCTTACCATGACCTTTTCAACAAGAAAGGTAACGCACTATAAAATTATACAAAAGTGTCTAATTCTGACATAATCTGTTAAAATTATATTCAAATAATTGTTTTTGTAATTATTTAGTTTTAGATAATAATTATTTTTACTATTTTTCTGTTATAGACATGTCCAAGGACTTGCTGAAGGGTTGTAAAGGTTTAAAAACCTTATATAAAACAAACCTAAGACAAAACCATTCATTTAATATTTGAAGTGGATGATGGACCTCCTCGATGGAGTTTCTAGGTCAATTTAGTACCCTATTCTTGGAAAGTGTTTTGTCTCAAAAGAACAAGATAATCCGGTTTTGAATTTGCAAAATGACCCCAAATTTCTACTGAATTGCTCTAGGAATGTTGGGTGGGTCTGGGGAAACGTTTATAGCAATGAGACACAGCAGTGATTATTCAGCTTTGAGAGCATGTTCGGAGTGTGCGTGTGTGTGCACACATGTCTGGAACTGTATTCAGAAATCACTGACAGTCCTCCAAAGCTATCAGCAGGTCATGAGGAGTATTATGAGAATCAAAGGCTCTGCTGTCTCAGCTCAGATCTCCATTTTCAACAGCTTTAGCCAGATTGTGAAGATCATATTTCCTTCTTAAAGGTTCAGCAAAAAACGAAAATTCTATCATCATTTTACCCTCATGTCGTTCCAAACCCATAAGCCTTTCATTCATCTTCGACACAGAACTGTTTCACCCTAAACTTTGTCGTTCAAAAGAACATTGTAAACATAATCCATATGAATCAAGCGGTTTAATTCAAGTTTTCTGAAGAGACACAATCACTTTATATAATGAACAGATTT
>NW_015518074.1:0-466 GCF_001515645.1 Sinocyclocheilus grahami | reverse complement strand
ATTTTTATCTACATGCAGAGAAAGTTTATTGTCTAAAAACCATTTGGACATCTCTTGTTGTCATGTGTCAAGCTCAAAAATATTTTATTAAAAGTTATGTTATTAATTTATTTATGTTATTAGTTTAATTAAGTGTCTATAACCAGATACATTGCATACAACCTGTTTGAAGCTTTCAATAAAATAATGAATTCCACATTGTTTATGAGAAGAACATGAGGCCATCTGTAAAAAAAAAAAAACCGTGAAACTAAACTGTAAGTGGACATTCAATGTGATAAGGACCCAAAATATGCAAGTAAATGCACAAAAGAATGACTCAGAAGAAATTAAGAGTTTTTAAATGTCCAAGTCAAGCTCTCAGTCAAATGAAAATAATGTGTAGTGAGGCATAAAACACGTAAGAGAACCATCTAATATCACACATTAAAGGTGACATATCATGAAAATCTGACTTTTCCAGGTT
>NW_015518073.1:2646-3208 GCF_001515645.1 Sinocyclocheilus grahami | reverse complement strand
CGTACATCAAGTTGTCATTCATTTGATGCAGCATCCGTACATAGTTACGACAGTCGATCTGAAAAGATGATCAATCAGATGGCTCAAATGGTTTCCCTTGTTCAGAGTGCTTGCATATGTTGATGTGTTAGTGAGCATGTGTGGGAGTTCCAGAGATGTTTACTCACGTCAGGATGTTTTCCTTTAGAGGTGCACTCCTTTTGTTTCTCCTCTGTAACTTTCCAAGGCACCTGATGGGTGGAGAAAATTCAATACAGACTATACATACGTGCCGTTTTGAAACGGGGTCAAAGAATTCTGTTGTATTGTTGGCAAGGGATAAAGGAAAGGAAACCAAACCGGCACCTTCGACTTGGCAACAGAGATATCGTTTATGTCAAGGGCGTAGATGGCCTCTCTCGCCCCCAACACCAGCAAACCCAGATCCTCCCTAATCAGCATTGTGGAGTAATTCCAAACACCTTCCTCTTTAAATGTAATCACATGGTTATCTAAGAACAAAAACATACATGCACAATGAATAACAATGCCTTATCTATTTGTCATTGAAGCATTATAACTA
>NW_015518073.1:0-2427 GCF_001515645.1 Sinocyclocheilus grahami | reverse complement strand
TTTTTTTTATTTTCTAGCAATACGTTTATACAAACAAACAAACAATAAATAAATAAAAATATTTTTTTGATCATTTATTCTAACAATAACTTAGGTAATAGGGTTGAAGACTGAACTGGATGAACTCAACACTACATATTTAAATTAACTTCCTATCATGGTGTAGAAAGTGATGTTATTTCTTGGATGTCAAAATTTTAAGGAATTTTATATTTTTGGTAAATGGGGAAAATCATCTGGTAAAAGGGTTGCAACTTGCTCACAAAATGTCAGAAATGTTTAAATATCTTTTGTATTTTTTAAAGTTATTTTAAGTTAAAGGTCATTAAGTTATTACAACAACAAATTAAAAATAATTTTGATAGATTGTCTAAATTGTGATTTATATTATCATATTACTATTTGAACTGTTAGAAACAAGTCAAAAAGTTCAAGACCTCAGAGGTTTCATGTCAAAATCAACCTAACAAGGGGATGTACACACATCTCACGTGTTGAAAGTAGCTATTTTTTAATGTTAAGAAACTTTAATGTTAGATAATAGTTTATATAACATCATCAAAAACATGCGATTTGTGTGCTGTATTTTCTACATATGCTAATGCTAATACTCAGCTCATAGTTGTACATAGTTATAACTCAATGAAGATGAATCTTACCTTCATACTGAAAGTTGCAAGTAACAGGGTTGCAAATTAAACTAATACTCAGAAGGTACTAGCTTGGTACCAAATATTCTTGATAAACTAGCAGTTATATGAAAACTACATATTTCCCATAAAGCTAAATATTTGTTTTAACATACATTCTTACAATAACGTAGGTAACAGGGTTGAAGACTGAACTAGATGCTAATATTCAGCTCACAGTTATACACGGTTATAAACTCAACAAAGATTAATCTTACCTTCATATTGAATGGTTTTTCGTGGGATACTATTCAGATTGCTCCATCCAGTGTAAGCACATGCCAGGAAGATGCCATGCAGGACGATAAAGAACCACAGAGGAGAATACATGGCTTTGTTCCTCAAAAACTACAAAATTTGTACTTCAATAAAGAAAATCAGCTTTTAAATCATGTTTTCTAAAGTAGGCTGGGTTATGTAGGTGTCCGTATCCAACATATACGTTTATCGTTTGAGTGTTTTCGTGGCTGAAGGTGGTAGTCCATGATGCTGGATGCTGAAGGGCTGGAAATAAAACTCGTCTGCTGTCCCGTCTACATCTATTGAACAAAAACAGCACTAAACTAAGATCTATTCCAAAAGGCACACATTCATTTCATCCCACTTCTCAAACATGAAGATTCACCTGAAGGCCTGTTCCTGCATGAACTGCACTGAACCGTAGACTTCGAATGGAGCGTGACAATAGAAAACTAAACCCTCCGCTTAAACTCATCCCTCAGTAAAAAGCTCAACTCAAAGCTGCTCTACCTACACAGTACTCGCAATCCTGTTTTTTACCACCAGGAATTCAACAGTGACTCATTGTTGTTGCACCAAAACACATGCTGACAGATCACAGCAATTTGTGCTCTCCAAACATTGAAAACAAGAAACACAGGTCATGTTCGCACTCAGTTTGTCCAGGACGTGTGCGAGGACTTAAATAAGGAGGCAGGCTGAGACATGTGTGGACTGTTGTGCAACAATACCTGAAATTGTTGATGCCTGAGGGTGAAAACGAGCAGCATGTTCGTGTGAGGCCGTGTGTGATAATTCCTAAGCGTTTGACATGTTTGAAATGTTTACATTAATTTCAATCTTGACTGTATGTTCGGTTGAGCAACATCCAAAATTTCAAGATCAAGATATAATAACCTAAAACTGTAAAACAGCACATGAAATAGAAGAAAATGGCAAGTAAAATAGTGAGTGCTTGCTTGTGCAGCAAAATAAGTGAGCATTATTTTATTTTACTTTGCCTAATCAAAACAATTTTACTAGTTAGTCAAGTACAGGCCTAGAGGATGAATCAAATGAATCATTCAGTTAACTGCTGTTGCTCATGTTCATCAATCGAATCATTGCTGAGTAAGGACTTATCAGACGAGCCTCTCCCAACTGTTCACTTTCTCACAGGGCTGGTAAGACTTGAACGGTTTCAAACTTATACAAGATTTGCATACTTGCCAACTGATATATAAAAGTATGTAGCATTAACTGTATTTTTTTTAAATAACAATGATCATAAAATATTAATAATAAATAAATACAATTAATTAATATTTAAAAAATGTTTGAAAATAATAAATTAAGGCACTTTATCCCATTGTTTTATTTTACTGAAAAATTCATTAAAAATGCAATTTGTGCATACAGTACCTTAAATATTGCCATCCAACTGATACACTCATATATACAGTGGTGTGAAATTTGATTTCTTTTTTTTTTGCATGTTTGTCACACTTTAATGTTTCAG
>NW_015518072.1:2169-3208 GCF_001515645.1 Sinocyclocheilus grahami | reverse complement strand
TGCTAAAGCGAGCAGCGTTTGCCATGCCAATAACTGTGAATGAAACGCGTCCCGTTGTCTGAGCTCTGTGAATGCATTTTGAGATGTTAATGAGAACCAATAAAGCTTCTAGATCAATCAGTGGCCTGCGTGAGATTATTGAGCTCTTCTGGCTGGAGGAAGTTCAAGCAAATGAAGATTAGATCAAATATTAGATAAATGTTATGGTAACATCAAAGAAGCACATGTAGCTAAGATTAAGCCTCCTCTTTCAAAGTCGGACCATAATACCATCCAGTTAATTCCTATTTACAGCTCTGCCTTTAGGAAGAGCACCGGTTTAAGAACAGTTCTTGTGTGGCAGCATACTACAAAAGAGGAGCCGAGTGTTGTTTTCTGGCTACAAATTGGGATGTTTTTATCAAGATGACAATATTGAGAGTATTGCGGAAGTGATTACAGAGTATATTCATTTTTGTGTTCATACTGTGGTCCCAAAAAAGACCATTAACATTTATCCAAATAATAAGGAATATATTACCCCCGAGATTAAGCAATATACTAGGAGGAGAAATCAAGCTTTTAAAAACAATATTAAAATGGAGTTTAGAGAAATTCAAAGGGAACTAAGGAGAAAGTTGAGGGAAGCGAGAGCAACACAGTTTACGTGTTAGAGAAGCTATTTCAACTTCAAATACTAAATAGTTGTGGGATGTTGTGAGAGGAATGATGCATTTAAATCCAAACAAGAAAGAAATACGGGTTTTAAATGAAAAAGCAAATGAATTTAATAACTTTTCTAATCGTTTTGAACTGGCTGGGAGTGGTAGTATTGATAAATGTAGAGATTGCTGAGTTCAGTAACGTGATTTCACAAAGAATAGAAAGTGCTGTTGCTAAGGTCTTTAAGAGGCTGCATACCAAAACGTCCAGTGGGCCGGATGGTATTTCAGCTCTCTTACTTAAAACATTTGCTGATGAATTATCTCCAGCCTGGAGTCACTTATTTCAGTTATCACTTGACACTGGAATTATTCCTATAATATGGAAAAAAGCAGTC
>NW_015518072.1:0-1009 GCF_001515645.1 Sinocyclocheilus grahami | reverse complement strand
GTACAGAATACTTTCAATATTATTATGTTGTTCTAAGTCACTTAAGCACACATTTAAGTGCATTAATTGCAAGCAAAAGTTGAACAAATCTAATCAAAATTAATTTGCATTCAAAGTGCATACATTTGGTTTCTATGATGCACTGTAAAAATGACTTTTAGTTAGCTGAATGAGTCACAAATGAGTCTAAACAAGTGTCTCTTTTGTTTAATGCGCATGCGCCAAAACATTCCGTCATGACGGCGCACTACTTAAGCAGATTTTGAAAAATGCGCAGCTCAAGATGGCGATGTGAATGCTCGTGTTTTTATGAGCTGAGACAGAAATATAGGGTCCACTTAATTTAAGAAGTTTTAGCTTAGAATAGCTAGGGATTCGTTTGTGAAGGAACTTTCGGAGGTCTTTAACAACCTGCTCTGTGTTCTAACAACACGTCACCTGATTGAATTGAGGACAGTGTGAAGTATGGAGGACTCTGTAGAGATGGAGACCGAATCTGCATCTGCCAAAGTTAAAGGGTGCATTGATGAATCGATCTACATTCTTATGCTTGTAAAGTGGCTGATGGAGGTACCTGTAACTCCAATTAAACATCCACCAAAGAAAGCCAAGAATGATGGAGGGAGTGAGCTAACATCATTCGTATTCTGACCGCAAAAACTGATCAAAGAGCTGACCAAATTGACATGGCAGTCAAACAGAACACTCTACAAATCGAGGGACTTAAAAAGTGGCTTGATAACTGTTCTCAAGACATTGCCGATTCAAAAAAGCAGAATGCATGTCTTAAAACAGTGCTCCGAATCTCAAAAGAAACTTCAAGAAATGGAGCAGAGGATAAGTGACGCTGAGCGGTACAACAGGTCTGTACGGAGTCCCTGAGAGATCTGGAGAAGATGTCAAAGCGGTTGTGAAAGAAATATGTAAAGAGATCCTTCCAGAAGCTGAGCGCCCACCGACGTATGGATTGGCAAACGTCCAGAGCTGAAGAGGACTGTAACACCGCGAC
>NW_015518071.1:2555-3208 GCF_001515645.1 Sinocyclocheilus grahami | reverse complement strand
TATTTAAATAGAAAACAGTTATTTTAAATTAGAATGATATATATTCATCATAATATATAATCAATGTTCACAATTTCACAATATTACTGTTTTTACTGTATTTCTGACCAAATAAATGCAGCCTTGGTGAGCATTAGATACTTCTTTCTAAAGCATTACTCAATATATGTGTATATTTACACACACACTATAATATTGGATGTAATATGAATTACAAGATATTATTTTAGCACAGTTTCCATATGGTAGTATGATTACAGTATATGAATGATTATATGCATCAAATAAATGTCACATTCTACCATATTTTCACATATTTTCATATTTGACTGTACTTCAAATTCCAATCTCATAGTAAGAGAAAATAATGACACGTCTTTTTATTTGTCTTCATATTGACTTTGGTCTATACAAACTTTTTTGTATTTGGGACACAAAACACCAGGCTTCAGTTTCCCCCGTTCACACTATAGCATATGGGGTCTCTGGATAGGCCAGGAGTGCTGGGATAGTTGACATAATTTCCCTTTATTCTGAACCTGTCTGTTTGTGCTCTGTGTAAAAAGCGGCAAACATTTTAATCAACACTGACCCTGAATTTCACAGCGGCTACGCATTTACATGCCAATGTCTGCATCTGACTGACAGTCATG
>NW_015518071.1:0-1310 GCF_001515645.1 Sinocyclocheilus grahami | reverse complement strand
CTAAAATGAGATGAAATGAGATGTGAGATGAAAAATTTAAATAAATACAGTTTGTCAGCAGGTAATTTTTCAGCATTTCCAATCAGGCTGTAATTTTTATTACTTTTTTAATATTTCTATTTAGTTTCATTTTGATTTCAGTTTTAGTTTTAGTCATTTTAATAGTTCAACTGAAACATTTGATTTTAGTTAGTTGCCATGGCAACATCTCAAGGCAACAATTTTGGCACCAAAAGGCAACATATTTAAATTGTATTTTATTCCAGCTTTAATTTAATTAATGAAAGCAACATTTTAAAAACGTTAACAATAACAACACTAGTCACATAAAATTTGGGTTTGGACAAAAATAATATAAATAATAAAGTTAGATATATTATATAATTTAATTTGTAATATAATTATAATTAAATTAAATAATTGACTCAATCTGTTGTCGTTCTGAACCCACATGACTGTCATTCTACTGTAGAACACAAAAGGAGAGTTTTATCACAATGTTCATGTTGCTCTTTATCAGACAATGAAGATGGATTAGTTAACAATAACAATATTAGATATGTGAAATGCTAGCTATGGAATTAGTCATAGCAAGACAACCGAGTCTGAAATTTTTTTCTAAAAATGTTTAATCTCCATCCGAGAATAATATTAAATCATTTAGATATGGTGGAAATAACACTGTGGTGGGAATATTCATGAATAACTCTCTTGTGATGCATGTATGTCCACTGTTGGAAGAGCTGGGAAAAGGTCCACAGGGCCCATAGCTAAAGAAACACCTATTACTATGACAAGTTCAAAGCCACAAAGCTCACTTCGTTTTTAACTGTGTCTCCGCTCTCTGTCTTCTCTTATCTCTCATAACATTAAGGTGATGAACGTGAGCCTGGCTGAGGGCGATGTGGTCAGATTTGAAGACCTGGGCGGCCGGGAACCTTCTGTGCTGGCCAACGAGTCCATCTTGATGAAAGGTCTGGTGGTACGCAGCTGGAGCAACCAAATCTCCATCCATTTCCGCAGCCGGCAGCCGCAGTCCAGCTCCTTGCTGCTGCGTTATCAAGGTGAGCCGTCGTGCGCATCAACCTCTAAGCATCTGCTTCATCTACTTCCTGCTAATTGCGCTTGTGCCAGTGTCTCCAGCTGGCACGGGTCCAGCGCTCTAGACAAACCTTTTTATGAGTGTACACTTACTGATTAGATTGGCACGAACGATTAGGACTCTGGGAGTAGGGAGCTCTCAATCATTGCTTTCTATTAGGAGCGACTCTCTGTGCACTGAAGGGGAAACACTCCTTGTTATCTCATGT
>NW_015518070.1:2912-3208 GCF_001515645.1 Sinocyclocheilus grahami | reverse complement strand
AAAAATGAAAATTCTGTCATTAATAACTCACCCTCATGTCATTCCGGACCCGTAAGACCTTTGTTCATCTTCTGTACACAAGTTAAGATATTTTTGATGAAATCCAAGAGCTTTCTGACTCTTGGATTTCATCTACTGCGTAGGTGGCAACCCAACTGACACATTCAAAGCCCAGAAATGTAGGACATCGTGAAAATAGTCCATGTGACATCAGTGGTTCAACCGTAGTTTTATGAAGCTACGAGAATACGTTTTGTGCGCAAAGAAAACAAAAATAACTTTATTCAACAATTTCT
>NW_015518070.1:0-1647 GCF_001515645.1 Sinocyclocheilus grahami | reverse complement strand
AATCATAGGGTAATTTTCATTTTTGGGTGAACTATCCCTTTAAGCTTTATTTCAGTTACGTAATAACAATTATTTTATACTTTTAGTTAATATTATTTCTATTTTCACTTAAAACATTCTTATTTAAAATGCAGTATGGTGTTCGAATTGAAAATGCACAATAATTATGGTTGCCCAAAGAGTTCATATTTAATAAGAGTAATTGTGATCATTACTTTTTGCCCCTAATCATCTCAGAAATATTAGAAAATGAAACACGTGGATTCATGTTTTGCCTGCTTTATTAGCTGAGACCCCCACATAAACATTACCTCTGCTTCCAGATCCCTTGTGTATTATGTACATGACAATAATTGTGTGCAAAACCAATGTGCTGACCAGGCTGGATTTCTGCTTAGTGTCTTGGTCTTAATTAATTGCCTTTCTCATCCTTACATAAATTACGTAGAAATAAAGTGTCAAGGCCTTTTTGTGAAGGTATAACAGTAATGAAACGCATTACTGTTTTTGAGTCTGCAATGACCTGGGAAGTTTAGGCCAAACATCCCAGACAGGCGAATAGACTGTCAAACTAAATATTGTATTGGACATTCTGTCAGTGCTCTGAAATGTCCTCATTTCTCTGTTTTGATTCTCAGGAGTCAAATGTGTTGATTGCAGCCAACAGTCAAGGAACAATCAAGGTGAGTTGGGCTGTAAAACAATAAATAGCCACACAAAGGTCAATGTTTATTACAGAGAGCTGTTTTTATTACTAAAAGCAGGAGGATCTGTCCCTCTGTAGTCACATTCACTCAGCTGTTCAATATTTCATTTCTCAAAACCCAAAATTGAATCGCACTACAAAAGCTTTTTTTTTCTTCTTGTTTCTAAAGGTACTTGAACTGGTCTGAAGGTCTACTCGTATCTGTCGTCAGAACCTACGAAAGTTGCTTCACTGCTGTTGCTTCACTGATTGGTTGGTTGATGAAAGAGTGCTGAAGCTAGGCGGAACTGAAGCAAACATTTCCAAGGAGACAACCAGCAGAACTGGTTTTTATCAGCATTATATTTGTAAAAGACTCGATCATTCTGCATCGTCATACTATCGCTGTATGTGAAATGTTGAGATGAGGACCTGTTTGTACAGAGAGATGGGCGCGAATGCCTCTTTTTGAATAAAGTTGTTCAATAAAGGAATTAATAAGTTATTGGTGAATAACTGAACATCTTTAAACGTGGAGGGGAAGACAAATGCTCAAACAAAATTAGTTTTAAACCTTTACTAGAGGTAATTCGAGCCAGAACAAGAGCTACGAGACATTTAAGGCCAAAGCACAAGACCATAACACAATGAAATACTTTTAGTTCTATAAATTAGCTGTCTTTGATTTCTTTGAGACAGTTGTATCCATTTACTTGTTCATTATGTTTTTTGATACACTGTGTCTGTTTATCCATAAGATATGTGTAAGCTTTGGCATATTCTGATGGTCTCCCCAAATTAAATTGCAGGACCTTTTTAGCTTTTCTGTTGGTTAAGTGGACATGCTTATATCAAGGGTATTTTTAAGTATACAAGATGTACGCTTAATTTGGTATTTACCATATTTTGAAATGATTTAATTGTAAATCCCAGGAAGTCCTATACTCATCAGACAACCTTTG
>NW_015518069.1:2116-3209 GCF_001515645.1 Sinocyclocheilus grahami | reverse complement strand
AAATCTATTAAAAAGTGACCAGTTCCAGGAGTCTTAACACAAAATGAAATCCAATTAAATAATAACTCTTTTATTACAATTTAAGCCAATGTATAGCATACATACATCAAAATGTATATTAAATACTTTTTTTTTTTTTTAATCTATAATCAGTCCTAGATTTCCTTGTGATAGTAACAGTAAAAACAGCCGACGTACACTCTCGTCGTCCTCTAAGGCCTCTCCAGTGAAATAAAGCACCGCTTTGGGAATGACCCTCTCTCGGAAGAAGTGTCCGATCTCAAAATCTGTACCTAGAGTGAAGTCCAAGTCTTCATCCTGGACACAAACAGACACAATGAGCATCCAATGGAAGTTTATAGAGTAAATTATTGAATGAAAAACTCAATTATTCCAGGACTGAAAATAGCATCTACTGTAGTCATACTAATGCCACACTTTCAATATTGTGACCTAGAGATGTAATCGAGCACTAACTGAGAAGCCATTGTGCAATGATTGTGCTTGTGTTTTTTTAAGCTGTAGCTGACGCAGGAACTCTTTAGATGTTTCTTGTTGGTGACGTGTTTTCTAAACTCGCAGAGGAGGATTGAGCTACAGTATGTGTTTGTGTAGGCAGCTAAAATACGTGTGCTGCATATGGCCATGATTCAGATGTTTACAAACACGACAAAACACACTCACCATTCCATCAGGTGACGCTAGAAAAGAAAAGAAAAAAGTATTAATTCTGGCACAAATTCCACAAAAAAAAGAAAAGATTTTTTGTTTGTCTGTTTTCATCACAATTAACTACATTTTCAATTGAATTCACATTATCGCAATATATCATGATGGTTTTTGTAATTATGAAATACGTTGTTTTATTTGATATATTAAGATGATTATTACAGTTATTTTAAATTGCAATAATACTTTATTTATACTGTATATATTTTTTTATGCATTTTTGATCAAATAATTGTGCAGTCTTGGTGAGCATACGCATACATACACACACATTCTCAATTTTGTATTATATTTGTCCTAATTTATTCAAAAAAAATACAGTAATAATTTTTGATAGTGTGTGTGTGTATATATATATATATAT
>NW_015518069.1:0-507 GCF_001515645.1 Sinocyclocheilus grahami | reverse complement strand
ACTAACTAGATTTTTGAGAAAATTACTATGTGACACTATACGATTTTATTATTATGTTGTCCTTAATTGGCCACATAATAGATGGTTCAATGCAATAACTATTAAAAATGTCATATTTCAGATGCATCGCTGCTGAAGATGCACACAGATTGATTGACCCTGATACTTTTCTCAGCGAGGGTCAAGACGGACAAATCAAATTTGATTACAAGACATTGATTTTGAAAAATCATTGTATAAAATGCTCGGATTTCCATTTGTTTGCCGATTAACATCTGTATAATTAATAGATTCAAATAATCATACTTTTCACTGTCCAAATGTCTCCAATGAGACAGATTTGAATGGAGCTCAATGGGAGATTCCGTTATCAAGCGCTCCCTGGAGGAAGACCGCTTGCATTACATACAAAATAGTATGTAGTGGATGTTTGTTTGTTATCTATTCAGGCAAAAATACTTGTGTGGTGCCCCCTGCTGTCCACAAGACACTAAAAAGTACATTTGC
>NW_015518068.1:949-3209 GCF_001515645.1 Sinocyclocheilus grahami | reverse complement strand
TGTGATGAAAGGGAATGGCGATAAGGCATCAAAACAATTATTAGCGCTGAATCCACTTTTATGTAAAGATAAATTCCCGTCAAAGATATTAGGTGTCATAAAACAGGACAAGGAATGAAAGAGCACGTTCCATCTCACAAATAAAAAATAAATAAAAAAATGAAAACTTTTTTTCAATAGGGTAACGCCTGTTCGCATAAAGCTAAATCAGCGCAATGCAGTGATATTATTTATGCATGATACGAATCCTACGAATACATTATATGAATCATATTTGACGTAGTTTTTATAAAAATATATTTACTCAGTAGTCTTAGCCTATATATACGCAATGGTAGTCTTTGTGAAATTAATTTATTCGTTGTTTTAGTAAATATAGATGATGATTATTACTATTATTATTATTATTATTGTTTCATCGTCCTTGTTTTCACATTTAAAACAGAGCTGTGTTCTGATCTTTATATATATATATATTATTAATAATAGCTCATTTAATAATCATATTTCCATGTAACAGTTGCTGGCAGCAGCAGCCGCCTAAATTTATTGAATTAATGTTGAAAACTGAGCGGACTGTTAAGTCAACCACAGTAAGGTATAGGCTACACTTCACTATACATCTGTTCGTCCCACACTTGTCTAAAAACAAGTGTTTTTTCCCGCCACTCAGTTCTTAATAGGGAGCTTTAAGAGCAAGGGCTAGAAGACATGGACTTAAATCACTCGGTTAAGGTCACATATAGTAACCGGAGCGCTCGGAGCGTTACAACCTGTCATTTTACAGCTAGGGATGGAATTCCCGCATAGAGTGCCAAGCGGGTCACCGTGATATCCAGCGACCCAGGGTTAGGACACGATAAAACCTGATCCCCTCTAAACAACAAGAGGCCTTTTCAATGAAACCAGACAACAGTGCCTTAAAACTCTTATTATGCGCCGTGCACTCTCCACTTGATTCTATGTGATGTGAGGTTGAAGGCCTCTTCCGTGAGGACTGAGAGTCGGTTGCGCGCGGTTCTGTCTCGTCAGAAGCTTATAGTACCCTGGTATTCAATCACGCATTATAGATGAGTCTCATCAAGCTTAACGGGTTCCTTGGAGGCTAAACACATTGGTGCGCGGTGCTGCTTGCTCCCACCTGAATAACCGGCGCGTTATTGCACAGCGCATCCTCATTAAGAAACGCCCCAAAAGATGAGGCTCTAAATTAAGTTATTGCCATCCAATGAACCCAAATTAGCGAGGCCACAGAGGTGCCCGTCTGACGGACTGCCGTTAAAAACAGCCTGACAGGCAACAAGGTAGACAGAGGAGAGTCTATGAGTGTGAAGGTGTGATATATATCGCACATATATGGGGTGATAAAATGGATGAATGGGTAATATCCATTAATTGGGCCACCGATTCGTGGCTGAACATTCACGTTTAGGCAGTCTCTATTTCTCCTAAATTCAGTGCCGTCTCTCACCCTTTAGAGTGTGGTGTTCGTACTAAATAAACTGCTTCTCTCTCTCTGTCTCTCTGTGTGTCTCTCTCTCATCTCCCTGACAACCGTCACTGCTTCAAACCGCTGTGTCCTTCCATTTGACTACCTGTTCTTTTATGTCTCCATCTAAATCAGCATCCAGGATGAAAAACGCCAGCCAGATTCAACGACAGCTGACAGCATACATTTTGATGGGAATGATGTGTGTGACGAGGTCTGTTATACCTGGCAAAGGCGTATAAAATGTGCCCAGTTAGTCTTTTAAGTCAGCTCGAGAACAATAGGTCTTTATTATTGTTTTAGGCGACTCCCCTAAAGCAAATCTGTCACCGAATGAGAAACTGATGAGGTTTCCAGTGTGCAAGTTAAGACAAACACCGCTTCCTGTTCGCTTTATCTTAGACGTCAAAAAGTGAGACTGTGGAGGAAAGTAACATTCAAGAAAGATAAAATAAGAACGAGAGTTTAAAATAAGTTCATGTATCATCTTCAGTGTTCTGAAGTGGACCTGAAAGTCGAAAAGAGAGGAGAGGTAAATTGAATTAAAGAACCTGGAAACAAATAAGAATGCATATAGGGGATAAATTATCATATTGCATTGTTGACTTTTTGTCATTTTATAGGTTCATGTTATGATGAAAAATGTTAAAAGGATAAGCTTTCGTAATTTGCAGCAGCACAATTTGAATTTGCTTTTTTGCAGCAACACTGTTTTATCAATATTCAATGTAAGAGCATTAGCAATACAGACTCTAAAACAAATTTATGCAG
>NW_015518068.1:0-801 GCF_001515645.1 Sinocyclocheilus grahami | reverse complement strand
TTTTTTTTTCCTTAAGGCTTTTAGAGTTTTTAAGAATTGTGGTGGAAGAAAATAATGTCATAAATCAACGAAACAAACGGGGTTTTCGATATTTAAACCTGGGTCTAATTAAATATTATATATGCGTTGTCACAAATTGTTTATACGATTTATACGTTTTTCTTTTTTTCGTTTAATTTTTAAAGCGAGTCTTCGTTTAGAAAGATCGTCGTCAAGTATGTGTAAAAACATGCTAGCACCTATATAAAACTATTGATTCATATTTTTCAAATAAAACGAAACGAAAACGAGCAGAGTTAATGAGACCTATTGATATTATACTTACATTAGAATATATCCTATATTGTCTCGATTCATACCTTCGAAATTTTTAGGCGAAAAAAAGAAACTTGCTTGTTTGTTATTGCGCGTTATTCCTAACGTGATTCAGATCACCGTCACCTGTTATCTAGTGTGTTATCCCACCCTTTCTTCCCCGTCCATTAGCGGTCATGATCGCTCCATCACCGTGACAGAGGTGTGTATTTGTGTTAAAGGTTGTAAACCAGTGGCAGTCAGTCTCCTGATACAGGCGATGGCATCGATTTGAAACTTGTCCTGTCTAATTTGATAAGAGCACCCATGCAGGCACCTCTGAATAGGACCATGGACAGCGCTCTCTCTTGACCCTGAACTCGCCCCTGTCTGTTCCGCAGGGGGACCTTCACATCCAGTGGTGCAAGTGATGTAGGTGAGTGTGTGGATGAGGCTGTAGCTGTAGCTGAAAACTGCAACTGCGTTTTATCACAGATCCTGTGCATG
>NW_015518067.1:2202-3210 GCF_001515645.1 Sinocyclocheilus grahami | reverse complement strand
TAAGTCGCTTTGGATAAAAGCATCTGCTAAATGACTGAATGTAATGAAGCACAGTTCGCTCAGTAGTCACTTTCAAACTGAGCAACTTTTGTTGGTCAGTGCTGCGAATCTGAGTGAAAAAATTGGACCTGTTGCGAAATCTGTAACCCAACTGCACAGATTTCTATCTGACTGACTGGATTTCACCCATCAAATTTCGGTGAGCAACAGTAAACACTCTTAAAAATAAAGGTGCTTCACGATTCCATAGAAGAACCTTTTTTGTCTAAATGGCTCCATTAAGAACCTTTAACATCTGAAGAACCTTTCTGTTTCCCAAAGGGTTCTTTGTGGCGAAAGAAGGTTCTTCAGATTATAAAGGTAAGAAAGAGATGGTTCTTTAAAGAACCTTTGACTGAATGGTTCTTTGTGGAACCAAAAATGGTTCTTCTACTGCATCGCTGTGGACAACCTTTTAAGCACCTTTATTTTTAAGAGTGAATATGACTGCGCTTGTAATGTGCATGAATGTGTAGTCAGTTATGGACAGAGATGATAGTTTTTGCTACAAATCACAGAAAGCTACATGCAAAGCAAAAAACCTGAAAAACAGTGTTTCACCAACTTATTCCTTAAGATTTCAGTTTGAAAAGCCCCCCTTTGATTGACATGGATGTTTAGAATTTAAAACTCCATGTGACTGAGTGAACACTACATCTAAACTTGCATAACAGTTTGTGATTGGTCTTCTTGATGTCTGTTTGCATACCTAACTGTGATTGGCCTTTTTTCTGTGCACATATTTAACCACTTATTTTTTTTAAAAAGAAAATTGCAATTAATTGAAAATATAATGCGCTGAGTGTCATGACAAAGACAAAGCGGCTCTGACACGTCAATTCATTGACACAGAACCAAAACCTAAAACGGACATTTACCTAAAACCTTAACACATGAAAGTCTACTTTAACATATTACATAACTGTCTCGGTCACCCCTGAACTTTAGGTGCACACTAGTAGGTCTGGT
>NW_015518067.1:0-531 GCF_001515645.1 Sinocyclocheilus grahami | reverse complement strand
ACTACCTTGCATGTATTCAAAAAGTACGTAGGATGAAATTTCACTTCAGATTTACTTTAATGATACAATATATTTATATATTGCACAAAGACTTCACCAGAGCGCAGGTCTCCAAAACCACATCCAGAGTCCCAGGACCTCCAGACCACAACCCTCACTCCTTCCCTTCCGGCTCCTGCACCCACCAGATCTGCAGATAGCGAGAGGCTGGAACCTTTCCTTCTCAGTTTCTGGAATATTTATTTTCCTGTTAGCCATGAGTCAGTTGGTTATAGGGTCTAAAGGCAGCGCTAATGCTGCTGGTGACCTACATATCTTTTTTGCCAAAGTCTGGAATATGAAGGAGACCTATTAAAAACGGCAACTACCCTGAGATGTGCCTGGCATTCACTCCTGCTGGTATTAACCACAGCATGGCGGGATGTCTGTGACGCTGCTGTTTTTAGATCCGCATAGCAGTGAGGTACGACTGGGAGTATGAATGTGGCCTTGGGATGAGACTGTGAGGTCTAATTTGGCTGTGTGTGAGAG
>NW_015518066.1:2337-3211 GCF_001515645.1 Sinocyclocheilus grahami | reverse complement strand
ATGGATGATTTGTTCACAATTAGATCTATAGCTTGCATTTAGAAACTGTATGACAACTTGAATTGTCAATGTATAGAAAAGAGCTACATAGAAAGTCACTTTAATATTTTGTTCAATAGAAAAATAGCAGCATATGGGCTTGGATCCTTGGAAACGAGGTTAAATACAGTAAATAATTACAATTTTATGAATTAACCCTTAAAGTTATTCACTGCATTAAATTATTCCATTTATATAGTGACCTAAAGATACAACCCATAACACAAAACATTATAATAATAAATCAAATGTTAGTCAACCTGTTGATGACACATGCAAACAAAAAAAACCCGCATTATTAAGCAGTAGAATAAAATAATCACAATACAGGATCTATTTAAGTTAGATCGACAAACCAAAGGGGGAAAACTATACAAACTATACAATAGAGGGAATGTCTGGACCTGCCATCGCATAAAATAAGCTAACTAGGAGTTACAATTACTAATTTAGCTGCATGCCTTTATCCAAAGCTACAGATGTTGTGGCTTATTTGGGAATCTTTGGGTTTAAACCTAAAACCCGTTTTAACTCGTTGATTCGACCTCCTACTCGAAGCAAACGATGAATTCGTCAAAGAAAGCTTACCAAGGTGAGTTTCTCCCCATCACATACACGAATACCATGACTTTTCCAGCGCTTATCAAGTCAGCCGAATACAAACAAACGCGCTTGAAAACACGCCACTGGATTTAGTTAACGAATCAATCACGACGACGTCAATTAAGAGCGCGCCACGTGATGAACGCATGAGTTGAATTTTTTGCAAGGTACATTTTAATACTTATCTCCAGTGTTGGGGAAAGGTACTTTTAAAAGTAATGCATTACAATAT
>NW_015518066.1:0-1364 GCF_001515645.1 Sinocyclocheilus grahami | reverse complement strand
AGACACAGTCACTCTCCAGGTGCAGAGGAATGGGTAAGTATAATCATATACGTGATTCATTTAATACAACTCATGCGCTGTTACATTGTGTGTGCGTACGCGATTTAAATGTAACAATTGACTGTACACCTGTTCATCCATGTCTGTAGAATTATGTGTTGGCATGTTCGCATCTATTGTTCCTCTTTGTGATGCAGCATGTGTGCTTATTAAGGCATTTCAGTGACTTTTCAGAATAGTTTCTAACATCAGATATGAACCTTCTTTCCTAAAAAAAAAATCATGTTGCATAAAACTGTGCAGAATTAATAGCCAAGTTATGCAGATAAACTATGTTTGACAGCATTAGGATTGCTTCCAGATGCATGCTGATGTGTTTGTGTGCTCCTGCTGAGCTCTAGGCTGGGTATCTTTCTGCCATGAATAAGAGGAAGTCTTGTGTCCACCATGTTGTAAAACCATCTAAGACTCTTAGGACGGATGGTGAAACACATGTCCAGGATGAGGAGGATGAAGAAGTCCAGCAAGATCACTCACTCTCTGCTTCGGTCAGTTTGGGGATTTCCTGAAAGGCCCTGACATTACTAAATGTTATAGTGACGGTTCTGGTTTAAATAACATTTATCTTGCGTTGTTCCAGAGCGTGGGAGATATTGGCGTGATAGAAAGTATCACTTTGAGGAACTTTATGAGTCACCATTTGCTTGGACCTTTCAAATTTGGACCAAATGTAAACTTCATTGTTGGGAACAATGGAAGTAAGAACTATCGCTGATTTTAGTTTTCATTGGATTGAATTAATGAAATACTCATGATTTACAGTACCAGTCAAACATTTGAAAGCATTCAAAATAAATTGTGCCTACATATGAGATTCTTTACAAAACGTTTTTTGAACACTTCTGTTGTGTTCAGAAGCTGGGTACAACTTGTGTTTTGGGGTCCAATTGAAAACCGACCACATTGGTTTCCCTGCAATTCGCCAAGAAGTAACATTATGAAAAACACTAAAGATTCATATAAAAACAGAAAACCTCGTCAGATACTAAAAATAACTCGTATCTGTTTTTGTGTTATTTCTATTGTGTTAGGGGACACAAAATGTATTTATTTATTTTTTGTCACAAGTACTTATAGCGACTATTTGTACACTGTAAATAGTATTTATTGCTATTTGTACTTCCTCTGAGTATTTATTTTTAAAATTATATAAAAAAAAATATATATATATTAAAAAGTTTCATAAGTTCTGATGTATTTCAATTTTAATGTATTTATATTTTAGCGTTTGACAAGTTACAAAAAAGTAATTTTTGCATGACACTTTAGTGTTGCGTTTTTGCAGATTGCATGGAAAAAAATCT
>NW_015518065.1:1812-3213 GCF_001515645.1 Sinocyclocheilus grahami | reverse complement strand
CACACACACACACACACACACAAACACGAATGAAGGTGAATTTGTAGTGTTGACTTTTACAATTAGCCTTGTAATAGAAATATATGGCTGCGGCGACGTTTTAATGCAGTCCGTTAAACGGCTTCGCTGAGGCGGGAGGATCATCAGGGCTGCTGGGTAATGGAAGGAGGATTTATGGCGCGGAGATTCAGCGCAGAAAATGAAACCCGCTTATTTTTCAGCATCCCTAAATTCTGTAGCAATTAATCTGCCCAATTTGATTACGAGCGGCGCAAATTAAACAATAAAGAGCTGTCTAATGAGGAATTAATTATGGGGCGCGCGGGGTTTGAGGGGCGGGAATGCTAGCGCGGGAAACGAGACAAACGGCCGCGGCTCAATGTGCGGCGGGACTGATAGCGGCGCGCGCTGATCGCGAAGATGAGGCGGAATCAATCGCGCTTTAACGGCCTCGTTACACCGAGCTGCCCCGCGCACACCGACAGCAGCGGCGGATTTATCGCCGTGATCGTCTGAGGGAGAGCGCGGGTTCAGCCATCAGCCGAGCAGGTCCACAGAGGAACTAATAGTCATAGTTTTACACCGTGCGTTAGGCCGAAGGGGCAGGAATCCACGCATGCTTTTAGAAATAACGCTTCTTTGTTGTTATCTGTGATTGCAGCCTCCAGCACCCCGCAGTGTGGGATAGTTCCAGGACTCGGGCTATAGGCTACTACTCCCAGATGCTACACTACTCTGTATATCAGACAATACTAATGAACACTGGAAAATACTACATTTAAACATGGCATATTTAATCAAATCAAATGGGCAAATTACACTCAACCTTAACACAGAAAAATGTATTAATGAACGAACAGATCCACCATTTATTGTCAAGTAAGTAGAACATGTTTAACTACTATCAAGCAACAATCAATATTTCTAATATACGCATTTATTTGTTGAACTGTTTTAATAATGGCTAATCACAATTTATAACCAAATAGGCTAATCAGAGTCCATTAAATATGATTCTTTAAATTCCTGAAAGCATGCATGAAACCTATCAATCTGTGGAAACCAACCAATACACCCGTGCAGCTGTTTACTGTGTAATACTGACGCGTTCCTCTTATATTCCTCAGAACCGGCGCTTTGACCAAACGGTCCGTGTTTGATTAGTTCGCTTGTTATCCGCGTATTAAGCGTTTCATTGAGTTTGATTAGGCACTCAGAGCTAGCCCGTTATTCGGCTCAGTGAGTCGGCTTAATGCTATTAGCTGCTGATTACATCCCATCTGCAGGTACCTGAGACAAACCTCTAAAACCAGCTCAATAGTTCAACAGCTGTCAGATATCAAGCGTGTGTGCGACACAACATTACACGCTACAGTTAGACATGTTCCATTCATAAATATG
>NW_015518065.1:0-221 GCF_001515645.1 Sinocyclocheilus grahami | reverse complement strand
AGTGTTTGGCACGCTGATCTGTTCCCTGCACTAACACAAGCACAAGCACAAGCACAAACACAAGCACTAACACAAGCACAAGCACAAGCACTAACACAAGCACAAACACAAACAGCTCCTCGTGAGTGCAGGTCTGCGCTTGTGTTGCTCGCTTTTACTGCGGAAGGATCAAACATTCCCGCCGCGCGAGGCTTCAAAGCGCCGCTCCTCTCATCTAATGG
>NW_015518064.1:1674-3213 GCF_001515645.1 Sinocyclocheilus grahami | reverse complement strand
AAACTGGGAGTTTTGGACCAATGAGATTTCAATATGCAGAATGCAACTGAAAGGCAGCTGTGACTGGTTAGGTGTAGCGCATGGTGCAACTTCCTTTATTAATCCAAATGATTATTCCAAAAGTTATCTGTATACTTACGACTAATTACTTGAAATGGTTAATCTTGAAGATCAGTTGATTTTTTTTGTTTAATTGCTCTGAAAAATAGTTTAAAAAAGGATTTTCATAAAACGTTGTACTCTGCAAAACATTTTGGTTATCTTTAAAGGTGAATCATACAAAAATGTTGGTCTTTATGAGTATTAACAAACACAGTCAGTTATGTCTTAAGCGAATGTAAACATTTTGGAGAAAATTAGATATGAATCAATTTACTGGATCCATGCATTAAGTTTTACATTTAAAGCAGGTTTAAAATTAGGCCAATTCCATATATCACAAAGTGCAAGAGATGATTTAGTGAAAATTATACTACTGCTATTATTATTCTGCAACTAATCCCAATTCTTTTTCTCAAAATCTCGCATGACAGGAAAAACAGACACTTTGGAGAAGGTGATAAGCTTGTACTCTGCATGTATAAGGAAAAGCACCCCTGCTTGGCAGAAAAAGGATCTTTTGTTTGTTTCTAGAGATAGACAAAGAGACATACATGGAAAGAGTTAGTTCACCCAAAAATGAAAAATCTGTCATTTACTCATCCTCACGTTGTTCCAAACCTAACCCATAAGACTTTGGTTAATTTTTGAAACACAAATTAAGATATTTTTAATGAAACCTGACAGTTCAGGTAAACAAAACTAGGTTGTGAAGGTGTTTTAAAAGTATTGCATATGAATCGAGTTTCTTTATGTAAGTCTTGTAAAGAGATCTAATCACGTTATATGATTAACAGATTTAATTTAGGCTTTTATTCACATGTAAACACACATACATTTCATATGAATTTGTTTTATGGCACTTTCATGACTTTTTTGGATCTTCTAAGTTCTGTTCACTGTCACTGGAAGAACAGAAAGCTCTCAGGTTTGATAAAAAATATCTTAATTTGTGTTTTAAAGTCTAATGGGTTTGAACTCCAGGAGGGTGAGTAAAGGATGACATGATTTGAATTTTTGGGTGAACTATCTCTTTAAAATGAAGACAGGAAAACCTCATACACAATTGAAAGTCCTTGGATTCCCCGAGTATGCTGTCACTTCCCTGAAAAATGAAGCTACAGATGATTTCAGTTTTTCCAGTGAATTGATGTTTTTAAAAAGCTGTCTATAGCACCAAATATCATGAGAATGGTGTTGGCTAACTTATAGAATGTACTGAATTCTATAAAGAGTTTCCAATGTTGACCTTACATTCTAATGTATTTTTCAAATCATTTTTTTTGGAAAAAGTTTTCACTATTAACCATTGTAAATTCTTCCTCAACTTCTTTATGCAATGCTAGAAGTGGAAATGATGTCAGTGAGTGTTGAGGATTTCACTGTGATATACCGTAATACACATTTTAAAATGTTTGACTCTCAAGAGTGTAAATGCTT
>NW_015518064.1:0-570 GCF_001515645.1 Sinocyclocheilus grahami | reverse complement strand
CATCAGCTGGGCATGGCAGGGTATGAAATGACAGCTGTCTTAACCTACCCTGCTCACCCAGTAAGTCTGTTTGTTTGTTTGATTAAGAAATTAATTAATTCGTTTCAAAATAAATATTTTAAACACTAAGACAAAAAGGAAAGAATAATAAATTGGCCTGGGTATATATAGGCCTATGTTCATGCAAGAACTGTCATTTTGACTGACAACCAGAGAACAACAGATATTAAATAGCCTACTGTTAGAGTTATATAATGTAGTCTTGCGTTTTATTAAAATTGATTATAATTGATATCTCAAAAGGATATGCACTCGCACTGCAACACAAGATTTTCATAAAATATAATAACTTGCCATTTCGGTTTGTTTCTCACCAAACACTCAGTATACCTTCAGAATGCTTGGAATATATGCCAGGAGATGCATATGATTATTTTACGACATTACAGAAAAATTCCAACCGCTTCAAAAAAAAAAAAAAAAAAGTCACCATTCTCTGCCATTAAATTGGCAAGTGCCAGCACAAAATTTTTGTGTTATTAAGTAATAAGCCTTTAGAACAACATTAAG
>NW_015518063.1:0-3213 GCF_001515645.1 Sinocyclocheilus grahami | reverse complement strand
CTGATGCGAGGGGAGTCGGGTTTGATGGTGATCAATCTCATATGTGGTGCTCAGCGTGTGTGTGCTGAATGTGAATGTGCTCGTTATCTGCCGACCGGTCGCCACCTGAATTAGCGGTGGCCTCCCAGTGGGAGGGGCTCTGGGGACCGACAGTGACATAAGTGTCCACATAAACACACGCACACACCTGTGCGGCTCTTTCTCACCCACTGTAGCATGTGGAGTGATCTTTCCTAGAAGAGCTCCAGAGAGTGTGCCCATTGATGACTAGGCAGACAAAGCTGAGGAATTATGAAGCATAGTCCTCACTTACATCCTTATCACAAAGCCAAGTTTGTAGGCATATATCAGGGTTGCGCGGAAAATAATATATATTTTTTTTATGTTTAAAAATTCCCAATGACACAATGTCTGGTTAAAGTAACAGAAAAAAGGCAAATCCAATTTTGTTTTATTCAAGTAAATTCCCTGATGACAATGTTTTAATTGTTTTAATTAAAAAGTAATTTACACAAAATAATGTTTTTTTTTACATAAAATAGCAAAAAATTGATGCACAAAGTAATGATGTAGCATAATTACTTTTGTTATCAGTAACGCAATAATAAAGCACTTTTGTGCCTTAATAAATAGAACTTTCCCATTGCACCAGACTGATGCTTATCAGTCATATTTTGTTAATGTGACATTTTGTGACCTAATTTGACATAAATTAATGCAGAGGCCGCTTTTTTCAAGACAATATTCAGAGGCCCCCATCTGCATATTTCCACTGGTACTTCTCCTGTAGTGATGACAGTTGCTTGTTTTCAAACATTTTGATTCACAGAAACTAGGAAAGTAAGAATTCATAGTGTCCTAGATTAAAAAAAATTAACTGTGAATTTTTTTATTCATAATTACAGTACATATATTTCAAGAACTGTATTTTCCTCAATAAAAGTTGTTAAGTGGACAATTTTAACATTTAAAAAAATTTGTTTACAAGTTACACATTTAACAAGTTGTTTTATAGTGTTTTTTGCATTTAGATAATTTAGATTATTTTAATATAACATTTTAAATTACTTCAAGTATTCTTGCGGCCCTTGGAAGCTTGCAGAGGTGGGCCCCGGCCCCTGGTTGAGAACCACTGAATAACACACCTTATGCATTAACTAGCTGCTTTTTGAGTTAGACAGTTGTTGGGTTACCTGTTTTTTGGCATTACATTGCAATTTTTACATTTACATTGCATTTACATTTACATTGCAGATCAGTATAACATGACAGATAAAAAATAGTCCATGACTGAAATTCAATCAGAATAGTAGATAATAATTGTTTGTTATACAACCTCTACACAGTCTATTATGTTACCACACAAAATAAACACCAACATTTTTCCCCTTTTGTCCGGCCAGCTGTGTCATTCCCAGTCACGCAACTCTGTCTTAGCAGAAACTCTGTAGTGGACATATTGTCTTTCTCTCAGTCTTTTCCTGTTATTGAGTTGTTCCATCCTCTCCTCTCCTCTCCTCTCCTCTCCTCTCCTTTCCTCGCCATGCAGTGCTGACTCACACTCCGTCAGTATGCCTGAGTGCTCACAGGCCATCTCTCTGTTTCTGTTGCCTCTCTCTCCTCATCTCCTTCTTTGTGTCTCTCTCTCTCTCAACATTTGATCCAGGCTGGTCGTTGTTTTGCTTGATCATCAGAAGTTGCCCCAGGGCGCTCGTTTACCCCAGCTTCAGTTGGACAGCTGCCCTGTTAGCATTTCCTCCTCTCCATTAGCTCTTAAACAGGGAGGGAAGTATATCTCAGACCTTGTAAAGATTGATGACGGCGTATCGGGAAAGTTGAGCCAGGTTGTTTTTGCATGGCTTTCGAAGGCTAGAGGCGAATGTTTTTTCATAAGGCTACCTTCGTTCCAGAAGAGCAGAAAAGACCAAACAGAACACTTTCATCTCTCTCTGACTGTTACGTAATGAACCGAGCCAACACCTATTGATTTGTTTCTCTGTGTTAAGCTGATGGTTATCAGAAACAATTCCATGATGTGCTCTCTTAATGAGCGGGCTCGGTCCTGTTGCCTCGCCAATGACTTCATCTAGTAAAAAGAAAGCAAGCGCTCGGGCCGATTTTATAGTTTACACCGAGCGCCGTGATAAAGACTTTCTTTTCCTGGCACAGCCACCATGGTGAAAATGCTTTCAAGAGGCTGAATGTCTATTGTGTTCGGGTAGAATATTTTGCTAGCAGTGGTTTATGTCCTTTGTATACATGTCCATAAAACGTGAGCTAATTGTTGTGTAAGCTTGACAGCACAATAGTGGCCTGTCACAGATATTAGAAAAACAGTAAATTGGTGCACCGTAATGCTACCATTAACATAACTGTGGTCGGTCGCTATTCATACTTGGCTAAGTACGCTGCTACAGACCCTTAATTCCATCTCACCCCTGTCATTGTTGGCGTCTATTTGTTATCACTCATTGTGAGGAAATGGAAGGGGGCGGGGCTTAAGGATGCTTGGTGAGTAGTGGGCGGGGTGATGGAGTGGCATTTGCATATTGACTTTATTTTTGTAAAATGTGTGCGGTCATGTTTTGATGAATTCTATGCAGAATATTAGGGATGAACTGATATTAAGACGTTATCTCTGAAGTCAATAATTAGTTTCATGCAATGGCCAAAATAATAAATTCTATAATATTTTGTCTAAATTAATAAAAAAAATAATCTAGGGCCTATAAATTACTCATCCTACAAATGAATTTAGGCATCACACCATTATAATGTACAGTATAGAATATGGATATTCATTTGGAGATTAAATTATTAAATAATTAGGTTGTGAAGGTAATCTGAATGTGAATATATAGAACACGGCCATGCACACTTTGGAAATACAAAATCGACTGATACAAATAGATTATTTTTTTTAAATCAATATGCAAAATAGGCTGAGAACCAATATGGTACTGATATATTACGTATCCCTATAATAAATACAGCTTAACTGGTTAAATATAGTGCTATACAAACACATCAGTAAATGCATTAATACTGTATGTGTTAAGTTGATGATTGAAGAAGACGGCGGTTGAGCAGGAGTCGTGGAGGCGAGCGGTTGACGCTGCTGATGAAGAGAGGGGTTGTGTATTCATGTGAATGCGTTCAGTGTGAGCAGTGGAAAGCATTGGTCAGGGTGTGTGACTGTGAGTGTCGAGGTGT
>NW_015518062.1:0-3213 GCF_001515645.1 Sinocyclocheilus grahami | reverse complement strand
ATATGGGTTTGAAATAGCATGAGGGCGAGTACATAATAAATGAATTGTCATTTTCGTGTAAACTATTTCTTTAACTCACATAGCTAAATTAGATTCATTCTGATTAAAACAGTTACAAATGTCTTGTCCTGATGTATACTCAACATGTAGCGTTTACCAGTTTTTGTCATAATTAATCATTCAAGAATGACACTTCCCTTCACGATTGACTCAATCTCTCTTTTCAAAGATCTAGGCTCAATATATGCATGATATAAATGGGGAAAACTGAGGGCAGTGCCAATGTGACCCTGCTGGCTGTGTGTTACTGAGAAAAAGATTGACGAGCGGAGGCTCTTAGGCAGCGCTGGACACTGCCAGCTTTTTCAGATGATCCATAAACACCTGAAGACTCACGTCGTCTGTCAGAATGGGTGCGCCAGACTCCTACACAAACAGAGGAAGTGTGATTCAATCAGCGGCGGTGTGGGTAAAACAATATTAGAACAAGCTGAGACGTGTTTATATTGTTGTATAACAACGGCTCGTCACAGTAGACGAATCAATATTCCTCACAAAGGAAATGTGCTTGTGTTGGCGAGATATAGGCGCTTACCTGACCCCATGCATACATGTTGTTGTGAGTTTGAGAAGGATTCACTTTGGAGAGGAGGAAACGAGCCTGGAGGGGGAGAGAAAATAAATCTCGGTAAAAATTCAGACCCTAAAAACAGTTCACATGGTGTATTAATATGCAGAACAGCAGCCATGTCTCGATGACCCATTACAGTCATTTATTCACAAGCGCCGTTTAAAAATCTCAGAGGGCGAGTTGCTCAGGCGTAGAAATTGACTGAAGAGCTGGCGGAACAACTGTTTTCAAAGTAGCACCTTCCATTTGAGCCGTCATTAATCAAGGCTTGAGAAAATGGAGGTGGCTTTGTGAAAGCAATTTATAAATATTTGCACTGACTAATGCAAAATTACTGATTCAAAAAACTGTCGTTTGCCAAGGCGCTCTCAAACTACCTATTTTTTTTAGAAATAAAAACCTACAGTTTACAGTGTAAATGCAGTTAATAGACCTGTCAATTGTTTTAAGTGGCATTTGCTCTCAAAAAATTGAAAAAGGTTCATTTTTGCCCCCCATAAATACATATAAGAGAGAGATAATTGAAAATGTCATCAAAATTTGGAAAAATATTGAAATATATATTTTAGCTCATCATCGCTCAGCTGTACTATATATATATACACACACACACACAACTGTAATCAGCTGACATCCATATTCAAGAGCCAAGTGCACTTAAATGTTGGCTGCAACACAGAATGATCTTTGATTTGTTATGCTGCTTGGCAACCATAAACCTCAGCCAGGCTAATGAACAATATTACTTGGCAGAAGATTTGCTTGTGTTTTTTTTATCATTAAAATAATCAGTTGAACTGTTTGTTGAAAATTGCCATCTTTTATATTATAACTGTTGTTGCCATTCCATTAAAAAAAACAAAAAAAAAAACAGAAATAATCCACCATGGCACTGATTTTTTCCAGAATTAAGAGAGTTCTGCTCCAAAACTTGAGCTGACACAGAGCTGCCTACCTAGACAGCAATTTAAGGCATCACTGGTGCATTCCCAACATAAAGGCTATGCCAAAATGTAGGCAGAAACATTGTGCTGACAAATCTGACATTGAGAGAACAATCCAAACCCAGAGAGAAGAGTAAAAAGTGTAATCCAAAAATCAAGATACATTTCTGTTATAAATATATTTAAAAGTATTGACAAAAATCTAATTCAATGTCATTGAACCTTTCTTTTATCTATTTTACCAAATGCTGTGCTTATAAGACTAACTCTTAGCAACATTCTAATTTCAGATTGCATTAGAATAAACTGTAAATCAGGTCTCTCATGTGTTTAATATGAGTAGTCCAGAGTTGCTGACTACGTAGTGTTCCAAGTCAGTCACTTATCAGGCTCTATTTCTGTTAAAAGGCACCTTAGAATTTAACTGCCTACACTTAGGTTCCCCAAAGAACTTTTCATTGAACAGTTCTTAAAATTAATTTTTTTTCTAAATGTGAACAACATTTTAATAATCTAAAGAACCTTTTTTCCACTATGAAGAACTTTGTGCAAATGAAAGGTTCCATGCTAAAGGTTCTTCATGGAACCATCAATGCCAAAAAAGAACCTTTATTTTTATTAGTGTATGTAGAGCCCTATGAAATCCGGTTTATTTTTTCCCTAAGTTCAGTTTTCGGGGGGGGGGTTTCTGTTTTAATTTTTCTCAACTCTGTTTTAATGATTAAATTAAGTTTTATTAAATCAATCAATCAATCAATCAATCAATCAAATTGAAATCATGATACTTACAAGTTCAAAATAACAATTTATTAAAAGTTTAACAAAAATTAGATTTTTAAAGCCCTATGAAATGTTTTTTCCCCCCCTCAAATTGAGTTTTATTTTTATTAATTTTCTGGATTGTATTTTAATGGCTTCATTGTATTTTAATAATCAAAAGCATCTCTAATTAATTGATTTTATAAAAAATAATTTATTATTTAATTTATTTATTTATTTATTCAGAAATACTGTGTATAATACATATATTCAAAATAATGTTTTAATAATAATTTTATTAGTAGTAGTAGATGGACTATTACATTAAGAAATCTATTTCAGTCACAGATTCTTCAAGTTTGCATATAATATGACGAGTTTTTCTCAAAAGAAACTAAAATGCTGATGAAGTGACTGAGCAGTTCTAGAGATGTTTATGTACTCATAAAATGAGGCGGCAGAGGCTCAAATCCCTGCGAGCATCATGAGCGCTTCAGTATGTGTGTAGTAAATGAAACCACGCTTTGCATCATTCATTCACACAGAGGCACGCAGAACATGCAGGATTCATATTTAGTATTTCTGTGGCTTAATATGCACAGACACTAGTCCATAATATTTTAAGTGTACTGACATGCTTTTTGATTTATTCATACAAAATTTGTCAAATTCCGTGACATTCAGCGCTATACAGTAAATTCCGTTTTTATGACTATGTATGTGAAAGGTTTAGGGACAGAGCTTGTATTGCACAACATCTCGTGGCTTATTGCTTTATTTAACTCAGATTACAAAGGTCAGTGAATATTAATGACCTTTACTTATGAATAATGCATATTGATGACCTTTAATGTTGTTAAATCAATAAATCAGTGGAAC
>NW_015518061.1:2874-3214 GCF_001515645.1 Sinocyclocheilus grahami | reverse complement strand
TGTGTGTGTGTGTGCAGGCACTGGAAGATCGCGTGACTGTGATATCTCCTTCTGCTCTCTCCTTCACTGACTCTGAGACGCCCAGCGACAAGCTTGTCTACAACATCACCAAAGCGCTTACCTCAGGCCACGGTAACTAAACCTCCATTATTGTCATGGGGTGAGGAGTAGGACACTTACAGGCATAATGGAAGCCTGATAGTTTTGCTTTCTTCTCCTTTTTGTACCATTAAATAGAGAGTAGAGGATTTCAAAGGTGAATGGAAGGGAAGACATTTCACATCTTAGAGCATTATGAGAAACTTCAAATTATGCATAAGGAAGCAGAATAAACTCAATT
>NW_015518061.1:0-1475 GCF_001515645.1 Sinocyclocheilus grahami | reverse complement strand
TTCATTGTTCTGACAGGATCAAGGTCTTTGTTTTGTCTCATTGACATTGAAAGTATGCAAATTGTTACTTGGATTTTGAAAACAACTTCTACCCTTAAAAATTGTTTTTCCACCGCATAGTTGCTACTAGTTTTTTTTCTACTGTAAAATCATAATAAATTAATACGAGTTATCCTTTTTTAATACCAAATCAACACTGTTCTGTTCTATTCAGTTTCCTCTTTTGGGAAATGTAAAAGCACTCTGCAGTTGTTTTGACACTCAAACTGTGTTTTGTTTTCAGATGCACACTAGAATCACAAAAATAAGTAGACAAGGAGGCTATAGATGATTACTGTACATAAACGCAAGAAAGACCAATCAGTATTCATTATACAAATATGACTATTTTAGCATTCCTGACAGTTACGTTGTTGATGCAGTGTAAGTCACCAGGGGATTTTCAAACTTGTTTCTTTTATTTCTAGCTTAAACTAGAACATTTATAAAAATACAAAACCAGATAAATGTGCAGTCACATTTACCATATTTGTGGGTGAAATTACAGTAATTTCAGTAGAAATACATGCAATCAAGGATTTCATGTGAGAGTGAAAGATTTAACAAATTTTGCAATGATTTTTTGCAACAGATTTTGCAATGGGTTCAAGTTGGTCATGCGTATTCAGAAGTGGAGGCAGATGAATGTGAGCTTGCAGGGGCAGGTTTAAGAAGATTAAATGTTTGGAGAAGTCCTGCATACAGTATGTCACCAAACAGGAGCTGTCCTGTTAAGCAGTACATTAAGGCTAAATTAATAGCAGAAGACTAGTACTTAATGTTACTTTAATGTTAATGCTAGAGGTTAATAACAAACCCCTTACCATAATATCAGGAATATCAATGCAGTGCTGCCTTGCAAACAGTAAGTGTTATGTTGGAGGACACTAGGATACCATGGTTACACATTTTCACGTCACACAGCTGCTTGAGCTCTGAAGGATACAGCAGCTAAAAGACTGATTTTGACACTAATTAAATGGGCCCTTCATTGCTGACATTTATGAAGAAATAATATTACTAGGAATGCTGAGTAGTTGTTGAATAGTTGTGTGTGCCAAGTTGTCTCTGTAGTTCACATCTCATGTTCAGTGTCTGGAGAATGAGATGATGTTACATGTCATTTGAGGTCTTTCTGTTTTCTCTCCATCTCACTCTTTGTCTGATTCATTCTTCCTGTGTCTAAGTTGCATTCATTCATCTGTGCAGTACTGAGCTGAGGTGCGGAAGACAGAACTGGCCTGAAGGTCATCAGTGTTCTTGTGCATGTGTGACTTATTCCTACTCCCTTTCTTATGTCAGTTTCTGATGGAGAGCACACCACTCCAGAGATGGACTTTGCTATTCTGCTGTTGGCCAATCATCAGCAGCCCCCGGTCTTTCAGATTCTAGATCCGGTGCTGGAGGTCAGTCTCGGCGGCAGGGCACCAGTGGGT
>NW_015518060.1:2553-3214 GCF_001515645.1 Sinocyclocheilus grahami | reverse complement strand
TTTGGTCAGCAGGGCCTGTGCAAGAGCATCCAGGTTGATCATGGGAATATGGTTGGTTGGTGGCATGATAATGCAAGAATTAGTCATAAGCTGTGACCTGGACACCATCATGAGCAAAAAAACATTTGGCGTCTGCCAAAGTGGCGAGATTCAGGACCGTTGCTTTGCTCCAGCAGCATGTTTTCCTCACCAGGAGCGAATAGGCTCTGTCTTCACTGTTTGAATAACACTCACTGAACAGATCTGTCAGAACAGTGCAGGTATCAGGACTGACAGTTCTGGTAGTTACACTTAATGAAACATTTCATCCAGAAATTAACATTGTGTGTCATTTACTCACCCTAACTCAAATTAACTGTTTGGTTACCATCATTCTTCAAATTCTTCAAATCAGCCGTAAAGAAGTCATACAGGTATGGAACAACATAAGGGTGAGTAAATGATGACAGGATTTTCATTTTGGGTGAGTTATTCCTGATTCTGTTCCTCAGACAAAACTGTTGTATGACTTCCGAAGGCTTGGAATACTGCTTTTTGTATAAAGCACTTTTACAATTTTTGGTGCATTCTGAAATGCTTTCCAAAATGTTATTGTATTGAAATGGGACAATGCTGAGTAGACCATCACAACATTTTCTACTATTTGTTTTACTTTTTTTTT
>NW_015518060.1:0-1557 GCF_001515645.1 Sinocyclocheilus grahami | reverse complement strand
TACGAAGCTACAAGAATACTTTTTGTGCGCAAAGAAAACAAAAATTACGAATTTATTCAATCTTCTGTCATTTTTGGGTGAACTATCCCTTTAATTTAAGATTTTTTCTATTATTCAGCAAAATAAGGTCTATGGTAAACATAACTTGATGATACTTGGATGTTTTGCAGCAGCAGTCTATTGGAAAACAAAGCCAAAACCAGGACATTCTAAGCAATTTAGAAATCCTGGCCAAAACATGCTCTGGAAAGAAGAGGACATGTGATCACCTTAAATACTTTGCATACATTACAAATAAGCCAGAACTGTGAACCTCAAAATGCAAAAAAATCATTTAGTATTTATTCTCAGCTTGTCAGCACTTTTGTTCATGCAAATTGCTCTTTGTTCACCCACCCTTTTCACATTTGATCAGTGAACCCTACTAATGTCATCTATGATACTCAACAGCAAATGACTGGTAATCAATGGGACTTAGGTACTAACATCTGTTAAGGTCTAAAGAATGAATTGTGAACATGTAAATGGACTTAGTTTATGAAAATGAGCTCATCACTCATATCGGTTTATTGACTCACCATTGCCCAGAAGTAGTTTGCCATTTCCTGCCTATTTTGCAGGATAGCCCAAAGGAAGAGGTCTCTCCAAGGGTGATCACAACGACGGTCCATGTCTGGGAGGTTTTTCTGGCTGTGGAAAAGCCGGCCTTTCCCCATCCTCTCCTGCAGCAGATAACATTTTATAGCAGGACTGTAGCATGGTGGTTTACGTCTAAGTGTGTGTTAAGGGCCCACTCACCGCTGGAAGTTTTTGGTAAAAACCCCTACAGGTGTCATCAAGAAAGTCTTTGAGGACTTTGGAGACCTCATGGAAGGTGAAACGAGGCCTGCGGTCACCGGGTTCAGTGTGAGGGTGTCCTGACATCCGTTTGTTAGCCAAATGAACCTGATGCTTTTTCAGGAGCAGGGTGTGAAGTAGGTTTTTTTCAGAAACAGAGCAGTAGAGTTCCTGAAGACGGCCATAAGTTAGGAATTCATCTATGTTCACACCGTTATCCACAAACAAACGCACAAAGTCAGGCTTGTCATTTATCAATGCCTCCATCATCACCTCCTCCAGGTCCTGAGCCTAAAAGAGCATAAAGAAATATTGTGTATGAGAATCCAAAAAAAAACAAAAGGCAAAAAGTAGTGATAAACTAAATACAACTAACAAAACAATTTTGTTCTCACACTCCATGCCACATCCCCACTGAAGATCTCACTTTTAGCAATGTCCACCCTATTCCAGGCCACAGCCAGTTTCAGCTCATCCAGGAAGTCCTGTGCTTCCTGACTTTGACTCTTACAAGCTGAGCCCAGACAAGAACATTTATGAACTCACTGACATCATTATGCAGAAATATACCATTTCCCCATATGTTTGCTGGAGTTAGTATAAAATCACAGTTACATACCTTTAACCAGAGCTTTGAGAATTACTGTGTCCAGTTCTGAGTCCTGCTCTGGGTCATGAACTGTCAGCAGGTGACCGTGGTCCAATATTCTCTGGATCTAA
>NW_015518059.1:1742-3215 GCF_001515645.1 Sinocyclocheilus grahami | reverse complement strand
CATTTAAAGAGGAACTCCCCTGGACATGCCTCAAAATTACTGTACAAGAAAAATGCTGACTCTGAAGAGGCTTTTCATATTTTGGAATAATTTGCTCTGTGAAAGAGAAAAAGGATTGAGAGGAGAGAAGAAAAGGAGGCAGGCAGGCAGGCAGAAGTAAATCATAAGGTGGAAATGGCTCATTATGTTAGTGATGAGGCTGGGTAATGCCTGCTTGACCAGCCCAGCGTCTGTCAGACGAAGATGCATTGATTAACCCTTATCCATTACCCTTCAGCCATAGAAAGAGATGCCGCCAACAAATAGATATCACTTAAGTTACTGTAACATGACTGGATGCACTGCTGCATACGTATGGACAGAATATTCAAGAAGTTTATTCTAATTTGTCTTAATTTTATGGTGATTTAACCAACTAAATAAATACATATATTAAACTGTGCACCTGGAATTCGCAACATCAAACTGTGTTAAATAAAGCCCATCAGAATGTCCTGGGCTTGTGTAATTAGAGCTACATTGTGTCTCATTGCAGGCCGAGTAATACAATGTTCACCATTCACGAGAACGCAGTCAGCAGTTTGTGTCACCTGTTTACCCCTGATGCTTTGCTCTCATTGGATTTGAATGGCTAATGAGGGATATAAGTGTGCATTTGTGTGTTGTAGCACTTATTTTATGTGCTTTGTGTTTTAACGGCACCTGTTTGCAGTGCATATTTGGGCAAGAGGGAAAAGAGAACGATATCCCACGTCACAAGTCTCTACTCCACCAGGACCCTTGAACATTTTAATAACAAGGTGAGCATTGTTTAAAAGGCCCAGTTTTGCACTATTTGAAAGAGGATGTGCTATTATTGTTACTTTTCTAAGCAATCAGACTTTCAGTTTGTGCCTGGCAGGAGAAAAAAACAAATGCTTTCAGGTTTAGAGTTTCATTTAAATATAATTTATTAAGGAATGACCAAGTAAAAACAGTTGCATACTTGCGTGCTGACAGTGCATTATCATGTTTATATGTATATTACCTCAAAGCTTTTGCTTAGAATAGACCTTAGTCAGGGTAGACGCCATGGTCAACTTAACACGGATGAAAACGAGGCTGTGCACAATAGATTAACAGACTTTACAATGACACCGTGCAAAGGTCTAGATCACGTAATTTTCACAACAACAGTTTTATGGAGTTTTTGTCTACTGAAAGGTTTTTTTTTCAGAAAGATGTTTCATCAGCTGAACAATTGGTATGTTGTTAAAGAACAGTAGGCTGCAATCCATTGTATGCACTACTTTTATCTCACGTCGTTTTCATTTCTGTCAGAAATTAAATATGGCACAACCGTGACTGATAACGTGCAAAACAATCTGACTAGCAACAAGAAGAAACAATATTAAAGTATTATTACAAATGAAATATCTCTGATATTAAAATAGTCATTTTCATTACAATCAATAACTGAGATGCAAGATGGCA
>NW_015518059.1:0-1556 GCF_001515645.1 Sinocyclocheilus grahami | reverse complement strand
GGTCATGCTCAGCTTGTGGAAATGATGACCGCATAATTCTGGAGCGACTTTCTGTTCCTGTTGATGTGCTAAATATGTGTGGTCTGTCCATGTGGACCGGTTAGCACAGACAGCGAGACATTTTACACCAGAGAAAGCGTTCTTTAGGAGGACAAAATCTGTGTGCGTGCGAGAGTCGGCGTGTCTGTATGCATGTGGTGCAGTGAACACGCTTTGAGGGATTGTGCCCCAGAAAGTGAGTCTCGGTTGGGGAAAATGCTGAGGCCAGCAGTTCCCACCTGCTGGAGCAAATCGGATGAGCTTACATTCCCATGGCTGATCCCAGAACGAAGATGGTTATGTGCATACACAAGATTGCTACAAAGTTAAACAAGGTTTATCTTTGCCATTGTTGCTTGTTTTATACGTCCAAACCGCAAGTAACTCTGGTTTGGTCATGTTTTAAGTAACACACAGTGTGCTTATCAGACATTTTAAGATCTGTGAATATAACCCCCTCATGCCAAAATGTACAATATACTGAAAAAATCTGTTTTTGGAATTTTCGGTGAAAGAATTTACAAAATATTTTTAGTAAAATATGTTATTCATTCTGGAAATTGTACTTATTTCTTTAGGTGTGCTTTCAAATAAAACGAGAAGTGGCACTTTAAGGGAATTAAACTTCATACTTTAACACTAGTTAGTGTAATATTTTTAATCTAAAATGTATGTGTACATTTGTACATTGAGTAGTTAGGATGTGACTTTTGTAAAATGTGAAAAAAAGAAATATACAACAACAATTCTGAGTGAAAATTTGATAGATATTTGGTGAGTAAAATTTTATACATTAGTGTCCATGATAAAAACACACTGTGTTAATATAATTTATGTAGGACTAATAATAATGTGTATAATAATCTGCTACAGAACATTATTCCATATTAAATGCTTATATGCTGTTCTTTAGTATTAATCACTAGGTACTTATGTAATGATTAATAAGGATATATTGTTTTAATTTCACATTATTATTTTATTAATGTTTATCTGATAAAACTTAAAACATTTATGCTGAATACACAAAAAATGTGTCATGCTTGTGTTTATCGTGCATATTTTTCTTATGAACAATAAGTATTTTTCATAACTAAACTTTTTTTTGGTGAAGTTTCCCATTTTGGGATTAAGGAGGCATTATGAATTGATGTTGAAGAAGCTCCAGATACCAGGATCATTTGTAAAGATATATCAGAAGCTTGAACAGACAAACAACATGACTGTGTGTGTTATGTTGTTTTGAAAAATGTAAATGTGAAACTTGCTTGGAATTTTGTTTCAGATGTTCTCTTGATATATATATATGGCCTAAAAATATATCTTTAGTACCTCTTTTTTTTAATGCCATTTGTAATTTTTTTCTGTCTGAAAGCTGTAGATGCATATTTCCTCACTGCACTCAAATTAGTTTAAAATTTGATCAATGGAAGGACACTGTGTCAATGCATGAGCAGAAATAGTAGCATGAAGAACGGCAAGTAAAGGTATGTTTCCCAAAGGTGTGTGTGTGTGTG
>NW_015518058.1:2690-3215 GCF_001515645.1 Sinocyclocheilus grahami | reverse complement strand
CCAAAGCAACATTAGATTGGATGACCCTGATCCAGATACAGACTTTTCCAGATTTCCAGTGCTCTAAATGTGACTACTAGTGTTTGGATCTGAAGACATTAGCTCAATAAAATGATACAAACATCCGTCTTCATTTTCAATTTCATCTGACCAACAACAAATAAAAAATATAAAATAATCTAAATACACAAAATACATTATACATACGTATACATTAATAATAAGGGATGCAATTTTTATAAACCACTTTCGACTGGTTTAATTAATATAAATGGATAAATGTGAGTTAAAATTAAATATAGTATTTTTGTTTGATATTGACATGTCAAAATCTTTATTTATTTATTTATTTTAAACGGTCAAATATTACTTTGAATCATCTAATACATGCATACACTGAAACAAATGATACTAATTTTTTTAAGTTAAGTGGTTGCAAACAATTTATTTTAGCTACATTTAACAAAAACTGTTGAAAGGTAGTCAACTAAATTTGTTTATTTAAATGTAGCTAAAATACATTGA
>NW_015518058.1:0-1368 GCF_001515645.1 Sinocyclocheilus grahami | reverse complement strand
AAACAAAAGTGTTGCGTTTATAATTTTGTTCAGTGTATATTCACACATACACACACACACACACTACATGACACAAATGTTATAATATTTGCCCAATTTAAAATTAACACATTTTATTTCTGAAATCCATGCTAAATCCAGAAAATTCCAGATTTTCTGAATCAAATTGATCCCAATCCTACTAGAAATGTTTGAACAACGCGTACTGCAGGTTTGATCCAGATCAAAACCAAGACTGGATTATGTGATCCAATTTCACAATCCTTTTTCTTTTTTATTTTCAACAACCCTTTTCAAGATCTGATCCAATCCGAGAGCCAAAATCTGAACTTGGATACAACAGTGAAAAGTAACGCTCCTGATCCGACCCTCAAATGTTCCAGGTAATGGGCTGAATGAAGTGTTTCGTTTGTCCAGTGTGTTTGCAGTGAGATCCAGACATGTGAAGTGTGTCTGTATAAACACAGAGTTTATTGGCACGTCTCACAGCCCTAAACCGTTTACACGCAGAAGCCGAGCACGAGTTAAAAATGAATCAATTAATTACACAAATAAAAATGTAAAACATGTCCCGAATGCAACGGCACATTTGAATTTTAAAGAGATTACAGGTCATAAATCCTGACAGAGCAGTTCCTATTAGACGAGTCCTGAATGAAGCTGATTAAACTCCGACAGAAATAGCACTGGATGTGTTTAGCTTTCTGCCTGTCGTCATTTTCCTTCTTTATCTTTACTGCACTCAGGGACTTACAAACTTCTGAAAACAGAACTCAGAGACATGAGAATACGAAGAATTATTCAGCCGAGTGAAGGTCAGTTCAGGATGTTTACTGTTCATTGTACTCTAGTTTTACACTATTATATGGAAAACATCACACAGATGATTTCATGATGCTATTTTTGACACAAAACACACTTTTCTAGCAAAACATTTGAGAACAAAGAAGCTTTGAAATGCTAAATCTTCACTGAAAATTGACAAAAAGTGTCATTTTGTGTTTGTGAATGTTATGAACTACACGCTGCATACTTTAATGGATTTACTAATTAATGAGTGAGATATAATCAGATGCGACGTGTCAGATATATTCGTGTTTGATTGATTGATGCATGATTTGTCATTACCAGGCCTAGAGGGAATCTGTGGAGTTTTTTGCATCTTCTGTGCTGATTTTGGAGGAAGATCTGCAGAAATATGCAAATTAAATATGCAAAAAAGCATTAAATGAAGCTGAGAATACTGCACTCTTATTGGCAGCTGAAAGCATTGTTTTTCTAATTAAATTTTTTCTTACTAATCAATGAGTTTACAACGGTGAATATCACATTTATTTATTTATTTATTTTCATTACATATATATATAT
>NW_015518057.1:2713-3215 GCF_001515645.1 Sinocyclocheilus grahami | reverse complement strand
CACACACACACACACACACACACACACACACACAGATTTTGGCCGTTCTGAGGTTATGATATTGAGATTTTATGCATGACTCGGAAATTGTTTTAAAATATTGCCGTTATACTGGTTATCGTCCTCTCTAGACCAGGGGGTTTCACACTGAGGTCTAGGGATGAAAATAAATGAATAATAAAAAGAACTAACTAACCAACTAAATTAATAAATAGATTAAAATAAATAAAAAAAGATCATATGAAGTGAATAAAAATTATAGAGAGAGCATTATATACATTATTATAGTATATTAAATATTTAAATATTATATTAAAATAAAAACTTGATTAAAATAAACAATGAAAAATACATAAAATCTAAATAACTAAAAAAATAATTAAAATAATTTTAAAAAATGACTAAGCTAAATTAAAAAAAATGTAAACAAACTTGAACATAAAAATAAAAATAGATGAATAAAAAAAATCTAACAAAAAATGATGAAGCTTAAAAATGACAA
>NW_015518057.1:0-1206 GCF_001515645.1 Sinocyclocheilus grahami | reverse complement strand
ATAAATATGAGCATAGTTCATCTGTTAATATCACATGCACTTTTTAGTTTGTTGTTTGTTTTAGTTTGTTACTCAGACGCAGGCAGTGCGCTGCGTGAGACAAAAAAGTAATATAGCCAAAGCAACCATATAGCTGCTCTTTAGTGTAGATGCATGTTGATTTTATCAGACGATGCCGTGATTAGATGCATGCTGATTTTATCAGACGATGCTGTGATTATAAATGAGAGTGACTCCTGGTTAACATGTATTAAAAGTCGTGTTTAGTCACTATTTAGTGTGGTATTTTTTTTACATTATTCACTCATGACAGTAAAATAGCGCATTCTAAGTCAATATACTGCAGTATTTCCTCTCAATCAGTAGAGAATATGGTTAACACCCGCTCATGCATGAAAAAAAAATACTGTCATGTACCGTGAAACCGGTATAATTTTGAAAAATACCGTGATAAAAAATGTTGGTCATACTTCCCAGCACTAGTGTGAGTGTGTGTGTGAGAGAGTGTGTGTGTGAGAGAGTGAGAGTGAGTGCGAGAGTGTGTGTGGGGGCGAGAGTGTGTGTGAGTGAGTGTGTGTGTGTGAGAGAGAGTGTGTGTGTGTGTGTGAGAGTGAGTGAGTGAGTGAGTGAGTGTGTGTGTGTGTGTGTGAGAGAGAGTGTGTCTGTGTGTGTGAGAGAGTGAGTGAGTGAGTGAGTGAGTGTGTGTGTGTGTGTGTGAGAGAGAGTGTGTCTGTGTGTGTGAGAGAGTGAGTGAGTGAGTGAGTGAGTGTGTGTGTGTGTGTGTGAGAGAGAGTGTGTCTGTGTGTGTGAGAGAGTGAGTGAGTGAGTGAGTGAGTGTGTGTGTGTGTGTGTGAGAGAGAGTGTGTCTGTGTGTGTGAGAGAGTGAGTGAGTGAGTGAGTGAGTGTGTGTGTGTGTGTCTGTGTGTGAGAGAGAGTGTGAGTGTCTGTGTGTGTGAGAGTGAGTGTGTCTGTGTGTGTGAGAGTGAGTGAGAGAGAGTGAGTGAGTGAGTGTGTCTGTGTGTGAGAGAGTGAGTGTGTCTGTGTGTGTGAGAGTGAGTGTGTCTGTGTGTGTGAGAGTGAGTGTGTCTGTGTGTGTGAGAGTGAGTGTGTCTGTGTGTGTGAGAGTGAGTGTGTATGTGTGTGAGAGAGAGTGTGAGTGTCTGTGTGTGAGAGAGTGAGTGTGTCTGTGTGTGTGAGAGAGTGAGT
>NW_015518056.1:2513-3215 GCF_001515645.1 Sinocyclocheilus grahami | reverse complement strand
AAAGGAATTGCTAATATGTGTTGACTGACCTTTTCAGAAGCAAAAAACTTGCATTATCCGCTTTGTAAATGGCAGACGGATAAATTAGATGGGAATAAAAATTTTTTTGCAACACTAGCAAGCGTTCAGACAGTAGGTTAGTGCGGTTATGAGCAGAAACAATTGTTAAGGGTTGCAACAGTTTTGGGTGAAGCTACTTTGAAACTATTATACGTTAGGCTACAGTAAAGCTACTATTTAAGTACAAAGAGTAGATAGCTACATTTAAGTTATTTATTTATACTTTTTATTACAGAACACTGTTCCAAAAACCAATGCATGTGCAGAAGTCACAGTAATCACTATCTTCTTGTACATCCTCCTGCTAACACTATACATTAAAAACTGTAAAAAAAAAAAATTAAAATTACACTAAGACATAGTTTAGCTTAACAAGGTGTATTGTTGTGTGTGCTTTTAGTCGCTATTTGACATGTCTAATGTTATTGGAGTTTTTTTTTATTATGTTTCTGCTACGCAAGGAATTTGAGTTGGTAATTTTATGTTAAGAAAACTTCCACCCTATGCAACCACAGTCCACAATTAAATTAAGTGCAGTCAAAGAATGTGGATCCAAGAAACATTTACATTTACACTAAATGCAACTAAAACAAAAAAATATTTTATAAATATATAAATGGACAATCTTTTTAGTTACAGTTA
>NW_015518056.1:0-917 GCF_001515645.1 Sinocyclocheilus grahami | reverse complement strand
ACTGAAGACTGGAGTAAAGATGCTGAAAATTCAGCTTTGCATCACCGAAATAAATTACATTATAAAATCTATTAAAATATAAAACTGTGCAAAAGAGACTTCTTTCAAACAACTTTAGAACAATCATACCAAAACCAAACAGTAGTGTACAATATATACTATAATATGCATACTATAAGTTCCACAAGGAAAACCATTATATATTAATTTAAAGCAAAAATGCTCAGTGGGCATTTTCAATCTTCCAGCTACGCCATTATCATGGAAAGGAAGGTCAGCTTAGATGTCTTACATATACACACATCACCAGTCTGAATGTTCTTTGCTGTAGCTGTGGCTACTTGCAATGCCGTTCTTACAAATCTACCTTGGCAGTTTTGCTGCAATTCACACTCAAACAGCGATTGCGATTCACAGCTCAGTGAGGCAAATCCTTCAGCGATTGAGAGTCACACCTTCAGTGAAGCAACTCCCACAGCAATTCACAAGTTCCATGACGTCGCGATGTGTGATGCGCCTCTAGGATATCTTAAACAATGAGATATAAGTCTAGTTTTAACAAAACTACCTCTAAATGACATTCAACAACAATACATGTAGTGTTCAGGTAGGAAAAGCCACAAACAATCAAATAACCATTAGCTAGCTGTTAGCTAGCTAGCTAACAATGTTAATGGATGTGATTGTTTGTTAAAGAACACAAAGGGTCAACAGTCAAAATTATTGTATTAATCTAGTAAATAAAGTGTCCTGACACTCAAATCAAGTGGAGCAGTTGGGTAATTTTGATTCAGTTAATTTTAATAGCTTATAAACAGATGTACTATGAGCTACAATGATGTTAATCAATGGTACATGCTGTTATCGAAGCCTTCAACATGCATTATTTCAACTAACTTAAAAAAAAGGGGGGGGGG
>NW_015518055.1:2272-3216 GCF_001515645.1 Sinocyclocheilus grahami | reverse complement strand
CATTTTTCATAACCTCCATGTACATTTTCTTCTGAAAATATTTTGTTACTTATAATGTTCTATTTTGTTTAATTCGTATGTAGACATTGCTAGTTGATATTTTGCATTTATGAGGTTCAAATTAGATTTTCTGAGGAAAATAAGTCAGTGGGGCTTTTGAACGTACAAAACTAACCGCTATTATGATAAGGTGTTGTGGGCGGTTGCTAGTATGTTGCTATACAATTGCTATACAGGTATGATGAATGCATCACTGATAGCACACATATTGCAGAGATGTCTATTTGATGATTGTGTTTTTGTGTGGCATCTGCAATAAGTCTTTAAAATGTTCTCTGACTAAAGTTAAATAAACATTTAGAAAACAACCTAGGCTCTTTGGGAAAACCTACCAAAGGTGACATTTCTGAAAAATGATGTTACCTGCATGTCCAGTAAATGGTGCTAAAATAAGGTGACCAGAGGTGCCACTTCCCGGGAACAGAGTAGACGACTCCTTATGCTTTCGAATCGCTCTCGCGGTACTTTGACGTCATACAATGATCAATCTGCGCAGCACAAATAGTCAAAAACTGGCTATTGTAGGCAATATAGAAATCCTGGGCAGAACGTGTCCCCGGGGAAGTGGCACGTCTGGTCACCTTATGCCAAAAGCATGTTCAGTTTTATCTGAAAAAGATGAACATGCAACTGCAAAATTTTAGTACATTGGTTGTTGCGATGAGTGGTGCTAAAATGTTAATAGTGTTTGAAAATAGCATACTCCCCTAAGTCTAACTGATAATGTTAACAAAAGCAAACCTGAGATAAAAAAAAGTAATTTATGACGCGACCTTGTCATTTTAGCTTCTACATCTTTTAAACTTTTATTATGATTCATGTTTCATGAGAATGTTACCAGCTGTACCAGGTGAGCTACTGAGCAAGTTTACTACATCAGAAAA
>NW_015518055.1:0-1433 GCF_001515645.1 Sinocyclocheilus grahami | reverse complement strand
TGCCCGATTCTTCCCACCCTTTTAAGGGTAGGGGTTATCTCACTCATAGTCCAAGACTTGGAAGAGAACTAACCCTAAATTATGTGAGCTTTCTGACATTACCAAATCCTTTCGTAAGTAGCTGACTGACAGTAAAGCAAGTTCTGTGTTGTTAAAATGGGAAATATGCAGGTGTCTTGATAAGGAGCTATTATAGCTGCTTGACACTGTATGACTGTAACCTGTAACATAATGTAATTATAGGAATTTGGAAATAAACAAATAAATAAGTTTGGAATTGCATTGAAACAATCACAGTTTCAAATTGTTCAAAGAAATGTGTAGCACTAATGCATAAACAGTATTTTAAATAATGTTTAAGTAGCAAACGATGTAACTTACAACCAGTACTCTTGTTCTGGGGAGATCAATTTAAAAGGCCATTCAGATTCATTTTGAAAACTGATGAAAGAAAGACATAAGGAGATTGTGAGTTCACCACAGCTTTTCAAGGACATTCTTTCTAACCAAAAGCAGATGTTTCTGTGTTATGATAAGTTAGATACACAAAAAGCTTTGTCTTTCTATTCTGAAACACAGTGTAGAAAGAAAAATTGTGTAACTGAACCTTAATTGGTTTGCTGATTTAAGATGCTCTAGTTTGTCTCGAAATAACGTTTTAAGCTATTTTCTTTCAGTAGCATATTAACAGAAAAAAACCCCACAAAGCTTATTATATGAAGAGCAATATAATAATAGGTTTAGAGCATTCATTAACAGATTTCAGTGAAATGTTCAAATACACCTGCATCAGTTTGTGTTCTTTTCATTTTCCTGTTAGTTCCAAACAAGTCCAAACAAAGAATAAATCATTATTGCAGTAATAAATGCATTACAAAAGGGTCTTTGTTTAGGCAACTTTTCCAACAGATGTGTTTGCAATCTTCTAAAGCCTGAATCCAAAGAACATCTTCTATGACCCTGTAAACATCGGGAGAGCAACAGAAGTGTTTTGATTTTGTACTCTGTTGTTAAGTGAGGTTACCTCATGCTGTAGTTGTCACCATATTTATCCGTTTCATTGTAGAGGAAAGACCAGTCAGCGTCAGGGCTGTGTAAATCTGTGTAGGTAGCACTTATATTGTGGCAGTTCACTGTCGATAAAATGGGAGATCAAAGTGAGCTAAAATTGATCTGGAATGGGAACAGTCATTTATATTTAAATAGAATTTTTATTTTCAACATTATTATTTTTAATATGTTCCATATTCCATTTACTTGTTCCAAGTCTTAGATTTCTAGTTTTAGGATAAACCTTGGGCCAGAAACCCAAATATACCAATGCTAGATACAGATGTATCTGACTAATTCTGACTATTTCTAATTAGTCCGTTATGACTAATTCTGTATTTTAGCAAATTAATCACCACTGTTTAGAATAACTAATTAACTGT
>NW_015518054.1:2919-3216 GCF_001515645.1 Sinocyclocheilus grahami | reverse complement strand
CCGAAAGGCCTCAATCCCAAAGAGGCGAGGCTGCCTTGGCCCCTGTCGCCTCTGGACACCTCCGTGGGTCGAGGACGTACAAAATGGTCTCCAGTAAGTCATTACTAAGGCCCTTCATATCCATTGCTCCAAACTAAACCTATATATTATACAGTTTAGATTTGATAATCAACATTAGGCTATATTTGCATTAGATCCAGATCAGTTTTTGATAATATGCCATTCTTTTGTATACAGATTATTCAATAATTCGTTTACACACACACACACACACACACACACACACATATATATATA
>NW_015518054.1:0-1414 GCF_001515645.1 Sinocyclocheilus grahami | reverse complement strand
AAAAAATTTAAAAAACAGGAAGGGGGCCAACCCTTTTTCACACCATTGTATATGCATGTGTGCGTACGTAGTATAAAATAGTTGTTAACTATTTTTAAAACACATAATATTATTGAATTTTATTTTGACTTTCTTGGCTTCTGAGGTTTCATACATGTAGTAATGTGTATAATCTACCTAGTATGTTATGTTTTTGATGATAAAATGCTTTTCTTGTTTTTCCACAGAAAAAGCATGTGACCTTGACAAGCACTGTGGTGTGTTGGACCCCGAGAGAAAGAAAGTTTGTACTCGACTTTTGACTTGCAATGTGAGTTGACCACCACTTCCACCTATCACCTATGTTATTATCACTGTGCAATGTTTCAAACTGTAACTTCAAATAGTGAATATGTCTTAAGTACTGATCTTTATTCTGACAGAATATTCCAGAAAGCAGAATTGTTGCATCTGATGCTTTTTGCTGTCCTGTAGTAATAGTAGAAATCTATCTAACCTTCAGAGGGTTGAAGCCATTCACTGGATGCTGGTTTCAGTGTGTACACAGACAGGAAGTTCAGCGGACATGACATACAGGAAGTGGGGAAGGGATTACAGGAAAAGCCTCAGTGACTTCAGGTTCTTGTTAAATCAACAGATATTGGCTGTCTATAGGGCTGGTAGCTAAAATGCAAATATGACAATATATAAAGAGCAATAATTTCGTTTCATACTGTTTTTTTATGAATAGATAAGACATTCTGCACAGGAAGTTGCATGAGTAATTTTGAGTGATAAATGGTAATAAAAGACTATATTTTTGACTTTTTGATTGATAAAATACTATTGAAACATCTCTACATCCGTTAGATTATGAAGCTGTCTTTAGGGTTACTAAAGCGTTTTAAATGGCCTAATAAAAAGTGTATTAAAACCATTGCAATATTTACAATTTTCAACCTCAAAGTTATTGTGAGTATTTGATATCATGCATGTTTTTTTTTGTTTTTTTTTGGGTTAAGAAATAAAGGAAGAATAAAAGTCAAAGAATGATGTTCAAAGTCTAGGGCACGGTGCTCCACAAGTTTTATATAAAATGGTTTTTGGGGCATAAGGTGAGAATAACACATTGTTTGCTTTGTGCAGTCATTGGGGTGAGCACTTCTAAATTATTTATTATAACTGCACAGTCCCAAAGGCTTTCCAGTGCTTAATATTGCACAAAAGCAAAAACCACAATGCATAATGAAAGCACTTACACTCTCACGAGTTACGTTTTATGAATGATGTAATTCACAGAAAATGTGCTGCAAGTCTTGTCCAAAAAAAATAAAAATCATCATCTCTTCTCCAGATTCATTCCATTCATCAGCGCAGGAAGGTGCAAGGTAGGAGTAAAAACTTTGACCAGCTGGTGGCAGAGCTGAAGATGAGC
>NW_015518053.1:2152-3216 GCF_001515645.1 Sinocyclocheilus grahami | reverse complement strand
TTTTTTTTTATCACTTGCGTGATATAAACTCACAGTTCTGAAAAAAGTCTGAGAAAAAAAGTCATAATCGTGAGATTTAAACTCGCAATTCCAAGAAAAGTTTTCAGAATTGTGAGAAAAAAGTCAGAATTGTGGTATATAAACGTACAATTACGGGAAAAAGGGATGAATTGCGAAATATAAACTCACAATTGCAAGAAAAAAGTCTGAATTGCGAGTTTATATCACACAGATCTGACTTTATAACTTGCACGCAATTGTGAGAAAAAAATTTGAATTGCGAGTTTATCTCCTCCGAAAAATGTCAAAAAGTCACATTTACCTTGTTTAATTTTTTATAAAAATTTTTATTCAGTGGCAGAAACAGGATTCGATACGTACCCCATAAAAAAGCAATGGGGGAAAAAAACAAGCAAACAAACATGCAAATAGTATGACAATTCAACATTCTCTCTTTCTCGTAGGCCCTCTTCACATCTACAGTCCCCAGACAGTTTTTGTTAGTTTGCTCAATCAATTCGGATGGGATGGCGGCGAGAAAAAAGCACCCGAACTCCAAAAAGAATCGCTAAACAACATCAACGTACCTCAGTCTCCCCCCGTCCATCTCTCTGAGGAGGAAAGGAGCGGAGAAAACGATTTCATCTTCTTCCCATCTCAGGAGCAAGGGAAAGAGTGCCACATATCTAAAGAAGAGGTGCTGTGAGGGATAACGGATTATTTGTGTCCGTCTTCTTCCGTACTGTTCGACTGCTGTGTGGTTTGTTTTAACTGATGCTTCGTGAGTACCCAGTAGTAAAACTCTAACCCTGGCAGGGGATTTCATCGAGAGAGCAACAGGCTGCGTTAGGGGAAAGCCTGGGTGTGTGACTAACAGTATGGACGACATAATTGTTGCGTATGAGCTTGACAGTTCATGCCAGCTTTGCAACATCACCCATAAACGCACTGTTTATGCATAACCACTGATTCTAAGCCATCAGAACAGCAGGCAGTGGGATGCTGATGTTGACTGTAGGAAGAGTCGATATCAAAGGCTTTCACGTCTTACGATGGCTGAATGA
>NW_015518053.1:0-1652 GCF_001515645.1 Sinocyclocheilus grahami | reverse complement strand
TCTGTCTGTCTATCTGTCTGTCTGTCTGTCTGCCTGTCTGTCTATATCGACTTCTGGGGCATTTTGAATATAAAACATTTATATTTATTTATACTCGTTATTAATTCTATTACAAATGTTAAAAACACAAAAACAGTTTTTTGTTCTCACGCAGTTTATCAGTGTTCGATCACGTTAAGTCCCTGGTTAATGTTGTCAGTGTTCTTCCTCTTTTCTTTGGTTTTTATGCGACAGACATGATGGATTGTGCCATCAAAAAAGCCCTGACATTTTGATGGTGGTCTGGAAAGGTCAACATTGCTTCTTCATTTAGAAGTCAATAAGCACAGCACAGGAACACGCAGTAGCTGTTGTGTCATCATATATTATGTTTTATATTCGCTGTAATACACATTTTTAAACTTGATATTAATCGTAAAGTGCAATCAAATCAATAAAGGTTTATTTTTTGGTATGTTTCTCAGAGTACTTCATTAAATTCACTGCAAGATAGCAAATACAAATACAATTGTGTTTTCTATTTCATACAACTGAGTAGCTGACATAAAATGCTTCTAGGAAATGACATGCTATATTCCCATCAAAAACTTATTTTTAAAATATTTGAAACAATATTTTGTTCATTCTGTTATGATTTTATAGATGCAATAACTCAAGATCGATAACCATGTTATTTTGAGACGTGTTAAAATAAATGAAAAACTTCATAAAAAATAACTTCATAACTTCAAAATAAGTGAAAAACTTCAACTTGCACTTTACTTTATACATTCATACATATACATATACGCACCTAAAAGAAGTCCATGGGCATGCTGTGCAAAAACTACCCAATTATAAATACAAACAAGCGTGCAGAGAATAAAACCTTCATTTGTTGAAAAAGATTAGCTGTATGTTGTATGTTGAGTGTGTGCTTATGTGCAGTGGCAATACAAATCTCTCTCTATCAGCATTTCTCAGGAAGGACAGTCATTCTCACAGAACCTTCAGATGGGCCACCTGAGTGCAGATTTTCTCTTGCGTAAATGGCAGCAGCAGGTTTGTATCAGAGTAAATACTCAATCCATAGATGCATCAGTGGTCTTCTTCCCGCTCTTTTCTCAGACATCCTCCAGTTTTTCAGTCTTTCCACACATCTCCTGCACTGGCATTGGTACCTCCTCTTCCTCTGTGCACTGACTGGATCCAAAGTTGCTCTTGTCGGTGCGCCAGAGACCTGACAACCCAGTACAATACACATCATTAAAGCTTTTTCCTATTATGCAGTACATCTTCATAAAATGTTTTAATATATTGGGTGAAATATTAAACTCACAATTAAAAAATATGGAAATCACACAAATTAGCTTTCTTCTAAATATTATAATTAAGTGACTATAGCGGTTAATTAAAATTATTTCAGTACATTTTTAATTGGGTTAATGGATTTTCCCTGGGTTTTCTGTACTTCGAACATGCTCAACTCTACTCTACTCAAATGTTTCCAAAAATATATTATATTATGTTATATGTTATGTTATTATTAGATATACAAGCTGGGAAACACTCAAAACAGATGCCCAATCCATCTTAGATATTATATTATATTATTAGACATGCAAGCTGGAAAATACACAAAATAGCTGGTCAGTCCATCTTAGATATGATAT
>NW_015518052.1:2717-3216 GCF_001515645.1 Sinocyclocheilus grahami | reverse complement strand
GTGCCATACTTCTTCAGCTTACTACCTTTTTATGAACTTGGCAATAAAAAAGCCGATAGTATCTGCGTTGGCGTCTTGTAGGAGGCTCTCGGGGGAATGTGGGACACCTGCTCCTCTCCATGCTAATTCTGGCCTAAATCTCTGTAGCAGCCGCCGCTGGTCCCGTGACAGACCTGCTCCCGACATCCCCTCCGATCCTAAAACAGGCACCTGGAAAAGAAGACAAATCCAAGCTTTCACTAACTCTCATAGCCTTTGCTCCACCACATTATAATCCCCCAGTCATATTCAACAAACACAACATTAGTTGCTGGGTTGACACGGCATATTGCAATTAAAAAAAGAACTGTCTAAAATATAGTAGTTAATTACTAATACTTAAGCGATTACACTACAGTAATATCACCAGTTATATGTCAATTGAAACTTCGTTTCAATTGACATATAAAAGCAAATTTACTTTTATTTAGCAGGGTATATGAAGAACAAAGAAAAAAAA
>NW_015518052.1:0-1051 GCF_001515645.1 Sinocyclocheilus grahami | reverse complement strand
GAGAAAGGAAAAAATGAAATCGCATCATATGACCCCTTTAAATTACTAAAATTAAATAAAATAAAATTAAGGCTAAACAAATAAATTTTAAAAAGATAAAAGCACAGAACAAAACTACTAAAACTAAAAATAAACTGAAAATATAAAAATAAAAGCTAATAAAATTATTGAATAATATAAGTAAATAAATACTAATAAATATCAAAAATACAACAATTTATAATATAACATTTTTCCTTCAAGCTGTAAGCTTGTTCCCACCACAGGATACATTTTTTAAAAAAGTAATTATGACTTTTAATCTCACAATTCAGACATTTTCACACAATTCTGAGTTTATATCTCATAATTCAGTCTTTTTTTTTGCAATTCTGAGAAAACAATTCGGAATTGTGAGAGAAGTCATAATTAACTTTTTTTTAAACACATGGCGGAAACAAGCTTCCATGCAGCTTGGTTGTCATTGTGTTGTGTAAATAACTATTTAAACGTTGAATTGACATTTTAACCATCATAAAGAAAGCTTACAGCACTTTCTAACTTTCAGAGTCTATGGTTATAGCGCCACTTAGAGGTGGAAAGCTGCAAACACATGTTACTGTGGAAAACATTGAAGCATAAAAACGCACACTGGATGAGTAGCATCAGAAGATGAGCGTTATAGTCCTGCATTACCGTAGTGAAGAGTTTTCTCTGCAGAGGCTGGTAGGAACAGACTTCTTTCAGACTCCAGCTGTAGCTCATGTTGGGTCTTTGACCCAAACCACTGCAGGGAGCGTCTAATAATATCCGGTCAAAACTCTCCTCAGGATACGGGGGACCGTCAACAAATACACACAAATCTATAATTAGTACGTCTACAAAAACTATGTTCAGCTTAAAATCTGATCTAAACTTGAAAATGAAACCTTTTTACAAATCATATCTGCAATTAATTAAAGTAATTCACCCAGAGATTATATTCTATTGTCTTAAGAGTCACTGTGAAAGATGGATTAAACTATAAAGAGATAATGAGAAGAACGTTTAGAAAATATGTACTCAAAATTCA
>NW_015518051.1:1612-3216 GCF_001515645.1 Sinocyclocheilus grahami | reverse complement strand
GTGGGCAGAAATGGCTCCATGCAACACAAATAAACGTCGCGTCAATAACAGCTGCATAGCGATATTCATCCTGTGGCCTTGTGAACTGTTTCTTTTTTCAGTGCAAATCATCATATTTGCACAAGATGCTATCATTTTTTGGAAATGCCTCTTCCGGGTTTCAACATCTCGATAAGGCGATTGTTTACCCTCTTAAACTAATTATTGTTCCTTTTCCCGAATTAGCCATGACAAACGAGGGGAGATCATAATGAACTTTAGCTGCTACTGGGAGTGCTGCAGGAACTCAATATTCTTTATTTACTTTGGGCACGAAGTTCCCAGAGGTATTTCAGAGAAGTTTCAAGCATGCAGACCGCTCACTCCTTACCTCTGCTGTCTTAAAACACTGTCTTTGACTTATTACATTTTCCCTCTTTGCTTCTAGTCATTTTGCTGTTTAGAAGATACTTCTATATTCATTAGCTCAGTGAAATCAAATATGAAAGTGAGTAGTCAATTTCTTTTTAAGACAGCAAAATATTGGGTGTCATGTGATTAAATTATGAGTCTTATAGTATGTAATTATGTGTAAAGTTCCATACTTGTCGACCTTGAATGATAAATAATAAATTCCACAATTTGAACTGCAAATGGCTTTAATTTTGTGTCCCATTGGTTATCATTTATAATTGCAATTTGATCTCAGAGAAAATCTGAACCTGAAATGTTAAAACTCAGGATTATACAGACAAGATTAGGTGTTATATTATTATTATTATTATTAGTATTATTAGTATTATTATCAACAACAACAGCAATAATAATAATATTAAGAAGAAGAAGAATGTATTATTGTTATTTTAATTTATATATATAGATATAGATATTTTTATAAATATTTAAATATGTATACATTTTGGAATAATTATAAATATTTGTTATTTTATTTGAATATTATTTTATTTACAAAATAATTGTACATTTTAATAATTTTACTAATTTTGATATATTTGTTGTAAACAGTAAAATATAAATATATTCCTATTTAATTCTGATAAACATCTGTTTATGATTTTTGTCTTTCATATAAATATTTAATGCATATTTAAATAATTGTATTTATATACATAATTGTATATATTTATTATTATTATTATTATTATTATTAATTAAGAACAGCAACAATATTATATTTTTTAAGTTAATCATTATAATAATGGCCACTTTAATAGTTGATGCTGATGATGATATGTGATTGCTGGTTTGGTGTCAACTAAAGGAGACTTTACTGATGGGGATGTGGAGGTACAAAAGACAAAAAAAACATGGGGAAGCTTTGCACTGGATGAAGATGACTGATTCATGTTTTTCTCAGCGTGGGGGAATAATTTAATGGTCACACTAAACACAGCACTCCTCTTTTTCTAGAGGAGCCTTTCTCTCATGCACTTTATTCATTTAAAATTCCTTTGTCAAAAGGGAAACACCACAAGCAACAACAGTTTTGAGCTCCAGCTGCAGTTTGTCTGAAGTGAGGGAATTGCTCAGATGAAACTGCTAATTTGAAGATTCCTCTTTAATGACTTGTTCATTTAAAACATGCCGATCTGGCATTGAGAAAC
>NW_015518051.1:0-1305 GCF_001515645.1 Sinocyclocheilus grahami | reverse complement strand
TTAGTGGCTGTAAAAGTTAGGAGAGAAACTGAGTATAGTCAAACTGAGTTTATAACATAAGTTGGATTAACAACGAGAGGTCAAAGTTAGTCCTTAGGTGAAGTTCTTGAGGTTACATTATAGATTTTGGCTAGCATTTTAGTTTCTTGTGGGTCTCTGATAAGGAAAATGATGAAAGTTGCAGATAATAAAATGCAATATTGTGGTTCTTCATCTCTGCATATGGTGTTTGTTTAACATACATTTGGGAATGCAACACTCACCAGTTATCAGTGTTGCCAAGTCTGCGGTTTTCCCGCGGAATTGGGCTACTTTAACACTGTTGCCGCGGGTTGTTTTTCATGTCGGCGGGTTGAAAAACGACCCCAATAACGTGATATTTAGCCCCTGGAATGCAAATTTTACCAGGGGAACCCCGCCAAAACACTGTATTTTATCCCCGGAAGGCTATTTTTAATGGGGGACCCCCTCGAAACGTGATTGGGCTAGTTTTGTGTAGCGATTCGGCGGGTTTTGTTGTGTAAACCTTGCAACCCTGACAGTTATGCTTTATTTTCAAAATAACATTATATGTAACATACCTGTGGACAGACGTTTACAGCATTTCATTGGATTTATAATAAAGTGTTTAAAACAGTCAACTAAACACATAAATGTATTAATATATTTTTGTAAATATTATTATTTTTATTTTACAGTGCTGATGTTAATAATAATGATATAAATTATTTTATTATAAATTTTTGTTTTTGATTTTCAATCCAGTTAAATATCAATGCAAAGATATAAGATTTGAATTCACACCATTTAGGTTTTTAATTAATTTAATGTAAAGAAAAGTGAACATTATATATATATATATATGTGTGTGTGTGTGTGTGTGTGTGTGTATGTGTGTGTTTGTGGCCTAATTGGTGAAAAGACACATACACTCCTACACTCCCACACAGAGAGAGAGTCCAGGAAGGAGCGTATCTCACCCTCATTACTGTACAGGCCTTGAGGAAGTGCAGAGGTATGAATGATGACAGTGCCAGGATAGTGGAGAGCTATTGCACAACAAAAATCAAGAGTGTGCCTGTGTGTGTGTGTGTGTGTGTGTGTGTGAGAGAGAGAGAGAGAGAGAGAGAGAGAGAAAGGTGAAGAAAGAAAATCTGTCCTGTGACTGATGGAATGCGGTCTCTAGAGATCCGTACCAGGACTTCCACATCAGAACATCAGCCATTACAGCATCACCCTAGAGGCCTGGATCAGCTGCCCCCTCCCCTCCCCCCACCACACAGACACACACACACACACACTTCT
>NW_015518050.1:2092-3218 GCF_001515645.1 Sinocyclocheilus grahami | reverse complement strand
CAGTGTCACATGATCCTTCAGAAATCATTCTAATATGCTGATCAAAAAAACGTTTCTGATCATCAGTGTTGAAAACAATTGTGCTGCTTTATATTTCTGTGGAAACGGTGATACTTATTTAAAAAAAAATTTTTTGTACCAATGTGTTTTATATTTGATCAATTTAATGCATCCATGCCGAGTAAACGCATTCATTTCTGTAGACAGCAATGTACATTTGCAACCATTTAGATTGCAGAACTTTTGTAGATAAATATAAAAGCACAATTCATAATAATAACAGTAAAAATCTATCAGAATCGGTTAATTTCTGCTCTAGATATGGTTTGGGTTATTGATAGAAATAGTGAGACAAGCATGAATAACGACAAGCAAAAGTAACATCAAAAGTCAGGTTTATTGATTTGTCTTTAAAAAAATCCCACAACTCTGTTTTATTAGTGGTTAAACCCAAAGCACTGATCACAGACACACACCAATAGTGTGAACATTACACATGATCTTCTTATATTCTCAGAGAATCGATATAAAAACTGATGTGAAGCCAGTTTTTAACATAATTAGAGCATAGTAATATATGGTTAATACATGTTTGATCAATGACATTAAGGCACTCCAGCAAATGTTTTGGAAAATAACATGGCAAACTTCAGCAGTGTAAATGAGGAAAGTGTAACGTTAACTCCATCTAGAAGCATTGTGGGAGAAAAAAAACACTACAGGCAGACATGAAATATACACTGAAATTTCATATAAAAACATTGCAGGTATAAAAAGATGCTGTTTTATAAATGGCATGTATATACTGCATGCGTGTTTGTGGCTAACACTATCTCTTGTGCTTTATCTGTGGTTCATGTCAGTCCCTCTTACTCACACAACAACTAGAAGCACATTCATTTGCTTTATAACGACATGCACAGGAAACATCCCAACACAGACGGACGCAGTGAAGAGACTCGGCTACTTCTGCTCTGATAGTTTTTGGGAGATTGGGTGTTAGAGTTCAGTGTCGTTGTATTTCTGGGCACTGTAGTAGCCTCTGCGGGTTTGGTCTGCCAGCTGGCGTCGATACTCCTCTTCATCATCGGCGTGGTGGTGAGAGCGGCTCTCTGAATACGGCGGT
>NW_015518050.1:0-1105 GCF_001515645.1 Sinocyclocheilus grahami | reverse complement strand
ATGAGACGAGACACAAACCCGTGCTTGTTCGGCCTCCTGCAGCTCAAGCATCCTTTTGGCCCGGGCCAGGTGGTCCATTTGCTCAAAGGCCTTCACCTTTCCCCGGAAGGTGTGGTTGGCGGGGTCGACAACAGGGTTAGAGGTCGTATCGTCAGCTGAGCCAGTCTTCACTGTGAAACTGGGCTTCTGAGCTACCGGCGGTGGAAGAGGTTTGTTACCGACAGGAGCATCACTGCTGACTGTGCTGCTGGAACGAGAGTCCAAACTCCTGGCGTCTGCAGGACGTGAAGCTGCCCGGACCTGCAGGAACACCAGGTGTTTGAACTCACTTACTGTCTGTAATGGGCCAAAGGAAGGCCTCAGGGGAGGAAAAGGAGCTATAATGGAAATGAGAGACTGACCTTAGGGGGTTCAGGAACAAATGATGGAGGCGGGCTGGGGTCCCGCTGCACCTCTTTACTCGCAGATTTCTTTAAACGCTCATGAGGAACAGGTATGGGTCTCTGCGTAAGTCAACAAAAAGTGAGAAATGTAGCATTAATTCATTGAAAGATACATTATAAAAATAAAAACCTTAATACACACCTTCTACAATAGACAGGTTTTCACTTCCTGAATTAAAATGTACTTTGATAGAAGTCTTGGGAAGAAAAAAAAAAATTATGTAGGATTTTGTATTATTATTCTAACAATAACTATTATTACTACTATTATTTTTCATTTTAAGTACACTACTGTTCAGAGGTTTGGTGTTGTTTTTTTTAATGTTTGAAAGTAGTCTCACCAAGGCTGTATTTTTGAAAATCATACATTTGAACTTTTCTTATCACTGATACTCTTATGACGGTCAGTGATAATGACATCGATACTGAAAACAGGACGACTGACCTTTACAGATGACTGATTTTTATAATCAAATGACTCCGTGCTGAAATGTTTGCAGGTAGCATTTGGGTAGGGCTTAAATGACATTCCTGACAGTGGTAAAAGGACACTAGTAGTTTCCACAGCACACTAACCTCCTCCCTAACAGGCTCAGACGAGCGGCTGATGGCTGACATCGGCTGCGGCTCGTCGGTGGACTCGTCAAGCTCGTTATCCGTGT
>NW_015518049.1:2519-3218 GCF_001515645.1 Sinocyclocheilus grahami | reverse complement strand
TTTTTATGTGATATTTTGGACTTTTGTCAAAAGTATGACTTTTTAACTCATAATTTCAATTTTTTTATGTTATAATGGTTTGTTATAATTTCAACTTTTTATGCCATAAATGTTGTTTATGTCATAATTATGAATATTTATCTCTTAATTTAAACTTTAACAATTGCAAAGGAGAAAAAAAACTCATCACAAAAGAATGTGAAATTAAAAATAGAACAAACAACAAAACATTGGGCTAGCAATGTCAAAGTCATGCATTCAATTTGGCATTATTAATAGGCTATGTAGGCTATAAAACCAACCAATATGACAAAAAGCTAATTCAGTCTGTTAAAGTTTCTCATTCAGTCTTGATGAATACAAATGTGGGATACACACAGATGTTCTGATGTGCCTAATTTCAAACATCCCTCATTACGAAGTGTATGTGTTCCATTATACAGTACCAGTGCTGGATAAACAGTCATCTAAAGTGCTTGAACATGATGCCAAAACCTCTTACCAATCTTGAATAGAATGGTCGGATGATTTAAATTGCTATAATGAATATGGATTGTTTCTTAACATCTGTCGTTTATGGCAGGGTTGATATGGTTACATTAACATACCCTGGGAAACAGCAATCTACACTCTAAAAAATGCTGGGTTAAAAATGGATAAACCCAGCTATTGGGTTGTTTTGACCCAGCTATTGGGTTG
>NW_015518049.1:0-634 GCF_001515645.1 Sinocyclocheilus grahami | reverse complement strand
AAAATGTAAAACAATTAAAAAAAATTAATGAAGTTAAAATTTAAACGCATCTTCGCATCTTTGTTTATTTGTATTTTAATTAGTAGCTTATTGCTTTGAATATAAACTAGACTCAGGAACATAATGCATGGTGCATTTAATTTACATTTTAACAGATATGGTGTTTATGTATGTGTTAGGTGGAATTGTTCTTTCATTCATTAATTCAGTCAAGTATAACAGCTGAGAGTAACTACACTGTAAAAAATAAATAGGGCACAAAAGTATTAATATGAATGAATCTTCCGTACCTATTTTTACAGGTGTTTTACCTGTATTTTGAATTTTGCACATCATTGCATTGTGTGGATTTTTAAAAATACAGTATATAAGTGCCAGTTTAGTTCAAAGGAACCTAGAAAATATGCAAGGGTACTTGCTGGAAATTTGCACATATTATAAACAGCTTTTAAGTTACTACAATAAAACTTTCCTCTGCATAAAACCAAAGACTTCATTTGAGCCTTTTATGTCAATGCATGTGGCTTTGAAATACATTTTTTTCCCATCAGCACAATACATTCCCTTTCTGCATGCATGGCTTTTTATTTATCAACTTAATATGCCCATTAACCTCTTATGTAGCCTATGTTGA
>NW_015518048.1:715-3218 GCF_001515645.1 Sinocyclocheilus grahami | reverse complement strand
TCGCCTTACAGACGAGAAAGTGAAGTCAATGTCACGGTACAAGTGTTGAACATTAATGACAACCAACCTCTTTTTGAGCGTGTGTCATGTAAAGGTACGATAGGATGCGATTTTCCTGTGGGTCAGACGATCATCATAATGTCTGCCATTGATATCGATGAGCTTGGGTTGGTTAAATATAAGATTCTGTCTGGAAATGAGCAAGATGTCTTCACTCTTAACCCGGACTCGGGGATGTTGTCATTAAAAAGATCTCTCTCCTCAATGAGTGTAAAGAATGAACAGTTCAGCTTGAAAATAGCTGCGTCAGATGGCGAGCTGCTCTCCGCACCCACCTTTGTAAATATATCAGTGGTCAGAGGCAGAATGCCAGCAAGAAGTTTCAATTGTCGAGACACAAAAGTTGCACAGAAGTTAGCTGAGAAACTACTGAAAAGAGCCACTGCCATTAGCAAATCCAAAGTGGAGGAAGGCTACACAGATCTATTTTCTGTCAACAGACAGACGCCTCAGTTTGAATCCTTTCCGTCCGACATTGTAGTTCGTGAGGACATGCCCGTGGGAGCCAGTGTCCTTCAAGTGAACACAAATGACGGTGACACAGGCTTCAATGGTCACATTCTGCATGCCATATCAGATGGGAACATTGACAGCTGCTTCAATATTGGCATGGAAAGCGGCCTAATATACATCTATCAGCCACTGGACCGTGAACAATCAGATCGGTACCTTCTCAACATAACTATCTATGACTTGGGTGTTCCACAGAGATCCAGCAGGAGATTGCTGACAGTTAACATTGATGATGTGAATGATAATAGCCCAAAATTCTCCCTCGAGAGCTATACTGCCATTATACCAGAGAATGCAGCTATCGGCACGGAAGTGATCAAAGTCACAGCCTCAGATGAAGATCTCGGTCAGAACGGTGAAATCTCATACACCTTGTTAACAAACACCCCTTTATTTGCCATTACCAGCGAGACCGGCTCTGTTTATGTGTCTAGTCTGTTGGACAGGGAGTCCGTCTCAGATTTCACCCTCAAAATTCAGGTCAGGGATAAGGCAGAAAGAGGGAATCAGATGTTTTCGGAGACAACACTGAAGGTCTACCTCGAGGATGTAAATGACTGTGCCCCTATGTTTATTCCCAGGAGCTACAGTTGCCATGTGTTGGAGGACCTTCCTATAGGTGCAGTTATAGCTTGGCTGCAAACGCAAGATCCTGACATTGGATCTGGAGGATGGGTGAGATACTCACTGCCCAATGATTTCAATGAAACATTTAAGATCCATCCTGAAAGTGGTGCCATTAAAGTGGCCAAAGACCTGGACTATGAGAAGCAACAATTTTACAATCTCTCAGTGGTGGCAGAGGACTTGGGTTTTCCAGTCAAGCTTCGCTCTGAGTCTTATCTTGAAGTGGAAGTCATTGACGTCAATGAGAACCTCAACGAGCCGTATTTCTCAGAATTCGCAGTGAGGGGCACTGTGAAGGAAAACTCTCGGCATGGAACAAGTGTCCTCCAGGTGACTGCTCAAGATGATGACAAGGGCAGAGATGGAGTGATCAGATACTCTATCAAAGCTAGAAGGGGTCTTGGAAGGTTCTCCATTGATGAAGAAACAGGTATATATTGTTTGATTCTTTATGTGCCTTTTGGTTGTGCTGTCTGCTATTCTTTGTCTTTTTTGAAGACTAACCAGTCCTGAGTTGATGCTTGCACAATAAAACAAAACCTGCGAAAATGCTTGTGAATTTATGCCCTAACATTTTACTGCAGTGTGCTGACTGAATGGTATTAAAAGGTCACAGTGACGTTATTTCTCTTGGCAATGAATTTGTGCTCTGAGTTTACAATTGCCTCTGAAATTGCCGCCACTGGAGAAGACCACTGACCTAGAAAGGTAGGACTTGACCTCTGTGTGGTTTGAAACAGTGTTCTTCTGTGATTTTCACAGTCTGTGATTTTCAGAATCAGTGAGATCTGGCATTTGCTGTGAGAACTGATATTTGCAACACTTAAGAAGAAAAAATGCTTAGTTGCTTAGTTACGACTTGTTATGTGGTGCCAGCTTCACTATTAATTACAACTAATGACTATTGATTAGAGAACTACAACGGGCAGTAGGATGTAACTGTAGTCCTCCATTCACATGTCAGCTAATTAGGCTGAGCCTGTTAATCAGGCCCCTGTTTAAAGTAAGCAAGTGGTGCACGCTTGTGCCAGAACCTCAAATGAGCATGGATTTTCCACAGAGAATTGAATGCCCTACCAGCAGCAAAAGACAAGTTGTAGGGGAAGCGGATACATGAGAACAAGAGTTGTCTTTCATCTTCAAAGTAAAACCTCTGGGACAAGTAAGGACAGTGGCATTGGCTCAGCACGCCCACTACATATCCGCCTACCGAGATCCATTTAGCTGTCATGTTGCCTGGTGTGTTATGAGTCCTTGGCGTTGTCACTGGACTTTTGAGATGATTGAAAGTGGGCAGTTCATG
>NW_015518048.1:0-560 GCF_001515645.1 Sinocyclocheilus grahami | reverse complement strand
CCCACACTTTGGGAAATAAATCAGAGTGCACTCTCACTCAGATGCCTGTCGAGAAACAAGTTCAGCTCTAATTTGCCTCTGAGATTTGGCCTCTTTTTCTCCAGAGTCAGGTTAAGTCCTTTATGTCAAAATCTCTCAGACACCTATGCAAAGGGCTGCTTGTGCTTCACATCCCCACACACTGCACACAACTGATGTATTCTGTTTTTCTTTTTGAAAGATAACATATTTTTGGAGCATAAGGGAGTTGAGGATCTTTACCACAACCCCACTTCCTCTTGCAGACTTCTTGAACTTTGATTGTAATTCAGGGGAGATATCAAGGGTTTTCCTATTGATGCATGCATGGCATACAGAGGAAACTTCTCTCAGACCGTAACAAAGATGCAGATTTGGAGTAGAATGAAAGAGACAGGGAAAAGATTTATGCTGAAAGAGAAAAATGCATTTTCAGCATGTTTAGGCGCAATGCTTGTGAACTCCAGATAATTCAAAATGCCTGGCATAAAAAGAAATGCCCTTGATCTTGTTTGTAGACATGAAGGATGAGTTGATGGCTT
>NW_015518047.1:0-3220 GCF_001515645.1 Sinocyclocheilus grahami | reverse complement strand
ACTGCCCCTTTATTTCCAACATTTTATTTATTTATTTATTTATTTATTTTCTGAAGGTTAGAAAGTGATGAAAAATAATGTTGCCATTACTACACGTACCATACAAGGTTATGAAAGCCTCTCCACTGTAATACAGAGGAAAACAGATTAGTTTCCATTGTGTTAATATGAGTTTTAATGAGTAGTAATGTTACCACTTGAATTTGATGGATTATAGTTGTGCTACAGTTGTTTGTCTACTTATCTTTTGTTTATTGCAGCCCGCAGTTTGGTCCAGACTAATATCATGAAATAAAAAGCGAACAGGCACACACATGTTTATGATATACATCCACTGAACATTCAGCTGCAATGTCAATGTATTAAAAAATATATAATAATAAAATAAACACATTATGCATATGCTTATTACATTATAGAGCAACACACATATGCCAGCGCCAAATTTAATCATAATGTTTAATATATGTCAAATACATTTAAGTACTTAAATTAATTGAAAATAACGACTCACCCACTATGTAAATAGAATGTATTTTTCCATAGTAAAAAGATCATGTAATGTGTAAGTGAAATTGCTATTTAAACAATTGTAAAGATTGTATATCTAATCATAATGTTAATAAATGCAACATTTCAGTTTTGGCCTGACATAAATAAATGTGCTTTTATTTATGTGGCAATACAACCAGAAATTGTGAACACTAATTTACTCTTTATGTAATATTTTGTATTTTTACTATACCACAATACATTAAGAATTAATTAAATAAGCGAATGCACAACAAACGCACTGAAAATGCCTTGCATTATTTGTTAATCAGCAAAAATGACATACATAGACATTCATAATTACTTTCCACTAGTCTATGTCGCTGGCATGGCAGCACACTGAATAACAAAGCAGATAAAGAGCAGTGTGTGTGTGTGTGTGTGTGTATGTGTGTGTTCTTAAAAAAAGAGAGAAAGAAAATGAGAGAAAACTGCAGTTGTTTGAGACAAAGAGATTAGAAATCTATTAACAGAACAGATAACCATTGGCCTTCTTCAAGCCATTTATCTAACTGTCCTCTCACATAGATCTTAAAGTTTGCATCTTTCCAGCCCTCAAAACTCAGTATCTGAGAGGGGCAGTTACACCGCTGAAAGTGTAATGAATTGCCGAGGGGTTTGTGCGTGTCATCAGTTAACCCACTGCAGCCATAAAAAATGGGCTGGGCTGAAATCACATGACAAATTGCAGGATGAAAAGGTGTTTGGATGGTGTGCTCAGCTACACCATCATCATTTTAGCCTCTGTGTATGTAAAATTTCTATCAGTAATGAGATGAGTAGGACAGGTTTTACTTTGGTCAAACAGATGTTCTGAGTGTTGCAGCCTGGATGCAACAGATTTATTAAAAAACACACACACACACACACACACACACACACACACACACACACACACACACACAGAGATATTAGATAAATGAGCACAAACCAGAAAGTGAAAGACTGAATATTGCAGGCAGCAACCTAACCTATCAGAGATAAAATTCTTCATGGAGGACAATGTGAAGAATGTTATCAAGTTGATATTAGGCTTCTAATCAGTCTTTATAAGATTCGGAAAAGTGTCAAACAAGTTACACCAAAATATGAGATACTAAGTAATGTTTTTGAGATATAATGAGATTGAAATTATGTTATGAGATACAAAGTCACCAAATCATTTTGACTATCAGAATCAAGAGTTTTTATGTCAGTATATCATATTTTTATTTCATACTTATGACTTCAGGTCATAATTTTGCATTTGTATCTCATAATTTTGAAAATTTTGAAATTATTTAGAAAAGCATGATTTTTTTTCATGTGTGACGGAAAAAGACTTCCATATATATGCAATTTAATGAATTAAAAAAGTGTTGCATGATGGAAAGTCATGACGTGTCAAACAAGTGACATTAAACTATGAGATAAATTGAAATTATGAGCTAAAAATCGTGTTTTCATGAATAAAACATTTCAAGTTTCAAAATCAAGAATTAATATCAGAATTTCAGATATTTATCTCATAATTTTGACTTCATGTCATAATTTGAAATAGTTATCACATAATTGTGATTTAATGTATTTTTTTATCTCATAATTATGATAAATAATTTTTATCTCATAATTATAACTTCATGTCATAATTTATCTCATGTATCTCAATTTCGACATTGTCATAATCATGATTTAGCAAACATGCAATTGTTCTTGTGTGGTGGAAATTTGTTTCCATACATAATGAAAACGATTAATTAAGAAAGAAAAAGACAAAATCGAATGCGATATTTAACTCGCATCTTGTCAGTAAAGCCGGTTCTGTACTCAGCGGTAAATCTCCATCACGTGCAGGCTTTCACATGGAGCAGCATTTACTTCACAGAGCCGTTGTTCACTGACAAGCTGCGCAAAACTACGATCATATGTTGTGCATGTTTTGCGCAGCTTTTCAGTGAACAACGATTTTGCTTCTCTGCTTGCGATTAGATCATTTTAATCCACTAAACCTTGTGAACGTTTTCAGTCCAATGATCCAGTAAGCGAATGCATTCAAATAATCCGTCTAAAACGGCGCTAATATAAAGGAAACCAGGCTGATTACATCAGAGATGGCAGAGGGAACAGAGACTCACGTTGCATTTTAAGTGAATTATTAATTCCAGTGTTTTGCCTTTAAACACGAGCTCTGTCATATTCTGTGTTTGTCTCTGAACAGCGCGAGCCCTCACACGTTGCGCTGTGTGAAGTACAGACTGAACGGATTGTCAACACATCCCATCGCTGTATGGCCAGATGAGACGCAAACTACGTTTTCTCAACTGGATAACCAGTCTCGCTAGTAAAGTTTTGATGGATGAAGACTGCAATCAAGGTAAAGATGATTGCGGTGGTGTACAGGAGACATTGAGTCTGTTATAACAATGCGTGTATGAGTGTTCTTGACGCACTGATCGCACATTGTATTTATGCACAGGCACAAACATTTCCGTACATTCACATTGTTTCCACACACATTCATGAATGTTTTGATTTGTCATGTTTATGTTGCTGTGTTTAGTTATACGGAATGGATCTGTGTACTTTAGTAGATATATGCAGTCAGCAGGCGATTGGTTTAGGGTTTTTTTGGCATCTGTACTTCCAATGTACACATACTATAAAATTCTGATTTTTTTTCTCCTTCATA
>NW_015518046.1:0-3220 GCF_001515645.1 Sinocyclocheilus grahami | reverse complement strand
AAACATGCATGATATGCGGATGACCTACTTATGTCATCTGCTAGACAAGACTCTTTTGAGCAGGTTAGAAATTCAGCCAAGTCTTTTTCTTTACTATAGTGGAGATTTTTTTTACCTGTGCACTTGTTATAGTGCCAGGAGATGGCTGTAAGATGTGAACAAAGTGTAAATAAAATGAAAGATCACCTGTCTGTGATTTGCATTTCAGTGCAGAGATTTCAGTGAACAGGAGTGCAAATATTGCAGCAAACAGTGACGTTATAGACTCAATTCTGCAAAGGTTAAGTCAAGTCCACCACATTAAACAGACCATCTCGCTCAGATTCTGCATGCGGGTGTGTGACTGCTGAACTGTGGTTGAGAGTCCCAGATGGCAGACTGTGTGCAGTTTGGGAGGGCTGGGATAGGGTGGAACTGTGACTGGCAGAAGCCTCGATTCGTTCCCATCTGATTTCCTGTTTGCTTCTGGAAAGCACGTCGTGCAGCGAAAGTTATAAAACTGCCTCCATGTATTATGTCTGGCTCAAAAATGCTTAAATAAATGGAAACACCATAACAGATTTAAGGGTGGGATCGTGGAAATCTGTTTTGCGTTGTTCAATGGAAGATTTAGGAAACCTGTTTGAAAACAGTCATTCTTTTTGCATCCCTTTTATGGCAGATCTCAGCTGTTTCATTTAAGTCTGTTGCCTCACAGGTTAGGAGACAATTAAACTAATACAATTTTCTAGGTCTAATCTAATATCTAAATAAAAAAATACCCAACTGTTTTGGGTACTTTTTTTAAAGAAATCAAAACTTTGATTCAGCAATAATGCATTCAATTGTTAAAAAAATACACTAAATTATTTTTACACTGTTACCAAAATGTCTATTTCAGATTAATACTGTTCTTTTTAATTTTCTATTAATCAAAGAATCGTGAAAAAAATCATAGTTTCCACAAAAATATTTTTAAAAAATATTTAAAATTTAAAGAAAATTCAACATTGATTATAAGAAATGTTTATTGAACAGCAAATCAGCATAAAGCATTTTCTGAAGGATCATGTGACACTGAAGAATGAAGCAATGATGCTGAAAACTTCTTTTAAAAAAATAGAAATAAAATAAAAATGACTGCCCCTAAACTTTTTAACTATAATAATGTCTGAGTACATATTATAAAGATTGATTGTAGAATTTTATTGTAAAATGATTGATTGTAAACTTTTATTGTAATATCAGGGTCTTTCCCGTGAGAGAAAATACTGTATAAAAAGCAGGAGACCTAAGCAAAGTCTCCATTTGATTTCCAGTTAATTTCAATGCTGTCTCGGAAAAACAAGAACAAACAAGATATTGACAAGATCTTTCCTACACAATCAAATGCATGAAACCCAGGCTGTAAGTAAATGGGGGAAAAAATGGTGACACCCACACGCTTTTTGATAGACACGTTACGACACGACAGGACAGCTCAGCTCAGCCAATCTGTCATCTTGGCCAGGACATGGAACATTCTAATTATACGCCCAGCCACTCCACATTCATCAGCACACACAACTCTTTCAGTGGTAATAAGGTCTTCAGTTGCTGCTTTCACATTGTAATGTCTTAATCACTGTGACTGCTGGAAAGACGTCTTTCCATTATCCACATACACGTATGGAGAAAGCAGCTATACGCCGTGTGCATGCTAAACTAACAACAACAGGTAACGAACGGAGACATAAACCTACAGAGTCCAATCCTTTGCTCATAAGGCTTTTTAAATTATGCACAGGTAAGCACTCGCCTCAGGCCATTTGTGAGCTAGGTTGGAAAACAGTGCCCAGAAGCAAGTCCAACGGGCCCAATTATACTCTTTGCAGTCCTGTTCCTTTAGTTCTGCTGTGAGTATCGGAGGCCCTCAGTCATTTTAATTTGCATATGACCTGCAGTTTTACGTGTTTGTGCTTTAAATATTACCATTTTGCTGGGTTACTGCTGACAATGAAAACCAAATATGTCTACGGTACATGTAAATTAATTTGATTAAATAGGCCTCTAACGGATTTAGTTTAGTGAAGCCAACAAAAATGGTTTATGAGACAGCATATTATTAAAAATTATATTTATTTTATCTATGTTATATGACATGCATAGCACAATGCACTAGTCAAAGTTTAAAAGAGTAATTCGGCCAAAACCATTGTAAATAAAATGTATTATTTACTCTCATGTCATTCCAAACTGGTTGACTTTCTTTCCATTAATGCTATTTTTTTCCATACAATGACTGTGAATGGGGACTTTTTTCCTCTTCTTCTTCTTATACTTATTATTATAAATAAATATTCAATAAAAATTATCATATACAAACAGCTTTTATGATTCATTTTGGAACTTGACAACCCCTCTTTAACTTTCATTGTATGTAAGAGAACAGCTGGAACATTCATCAAAGCTTCTTCAGCTGAAATCTACAGAAGTTAGTCATTTGGGTTTGAATCGACACGAGTTGATATGACAAGTAAAGGGGTGGACTATTCCTATAAAACCAGGAATCAACCACCCAAAAGGAAGCGAGAACACGAGAACAGAATACCATCAACATGTTTTTGAAATAATCTACAACCTGCTATCAAATGGCTGGCTCGAGTAGCAAGAAATACTTGCCTGTCAGAGACAGCTGCTGTTATCCTTATGTGTGGAGATCTTTTCCAGCCCTGAGTGCTGGTGTTTGCTGAAAGCAAGGGAAGGCAGACAAAAGACACCTCTGCTTGGCATTTCCAGTGGTGCCAATCACAGGAAGGGTTTTCAGAGTTGGTTGTTTACACGAGGGATGGTGCAATCACACTCAATTCTCAGCAAGTGCACACCGCCGCACTGTAGCACGGATACACAAACCCCAGCACACTTTCACTGCATCCTAAAGATAAAAAAAACAGAATATGCAAAATTAGGATGGCCTTTTTTATGTCAAAACTGGCATCCACGGTTGGAAATGTTCTTAGGTTGAGGACAGTAATTTGATTACTAATAGTTTTAAAATAAACCAGACTGTCTAGACTGCTGTTTAGTCTTGTTATGGAGCCTAGCACAAAATTAAGAATTTATCCAGAACATAGTTTTGCTAATTTAGGTAGCTTTTGTAGAGGAAGGATGTTTAATGTTAAACTCTTTGAGTGAATAAAATAGTATTGTAACTTGAAACATTTTTAGAGTATACCACACTTGCTCGGGTCAAACTTTTAAG
>NW_015518045.1:0-3221 GCF_001515645.1 Sinocyclocheilus grahami | reverse complement strand
AGAAATAAATCCATACTAGCATAATGACATGTGGATGTTTCAACAAATAACACAGTTCTATTCAAATGTTCATTTATTGCAAGCACAAAACAACATGGAAAATATCAGTTACTTCAATTTGTATTTTAATTGAATTCAAATGATGGGTTCAAATTCTCTTCCCATGAAGAGTCATTCAGACTGTAATGAGCTGCAGTGGAGAAGAATACATTAAATATGTTAAGATACTGTTAGAACTGACAGTTAAAGTTTAAAGGGATAGTTCACCCAAAAATAAAAAAATCTGTCATTCTCACTCTTATGCCGTTTCAAATCTGTATGAATTTCTTTCTTCTACACAACACAAAAGGAGATATTTTGAGAAATGTTGGAAAACAAAAAGTCATAGAGGTTTGGAACAACATTAGGGTGAGAGTTTTTTTGGGGGGTGAACTATCTGTTGAACAAGCATGTTTTAGAGCTAAAAGTTATTTGTTCCTGAAAGTGACTGTATTGGTCCTTGTTGCATTGCCAACACACATCATTGACCTAACTAATATCACTGACCAAGCTAAATTGACTTAATAAAGCTAAACATATACAAAGGTTTGCTAGCACTAAATAATATAAATCAATGAAAGAATTTGTTTAAATATCAAACAAATAATGTTGTTGTCAAATACCAATAAATTACTATTTTATTAGTTGAATGGTTAAAAAAACAATTATGCCAAGAGTGGAACAGGATCATTAATTGTGTTACCCTTTTTAGTGAATTGCCGCATCAACAGAAACATTAGTCCTCCGAGTAGAAGTAGACCAGCTGAAGAAGCAGCTCCCACAGCTGCGTACATCAGTATGCCAGCACTCACTGACATCTCCTTTACTAAAGTACATAACAGATGTTGTCAAAGTTTTAGTTTATAAGTGCAATTACAATCCAATATGTGCAATATTAAAGTGCACAATTTGCCACTGCAATAATGCATGAATAATGATGGGTTAACAGATGTCTTACCAACACATCTGGGCAGAGAGTTGGTCCAGTACCCAATGGAGCTGCAGATGAGCTGACTGGTTCCATTGAGCTCATGGCTCTTGGCACACCGGAACATACACTGAGATCCAAAGCTGAAGTTTCCATGGGGGTGAGAGCAGTTCATTGAGGGTGGAGGTCCCAGCTCAGGAAGATGAGAGAGTGAAAGGGGCTCACAGCGAACAGCTGCCATTTCAAAGAGAAACGGAAGGAGAGTATTTAGTGAAGAATGTTTTTTACGTCCCATGATTCTTAATAAGATCAGTTTTAAAGGTCTGATCAAGGCTTTTATATTTATCAGTGTATAAATAACAGGGGAAGCCCAGCTTACAAAAATGTGGTTGCCATAACATTCTGAGAATGTTAGTTTTTTTTTACGAAAATAGAACCTAAAGAGAATATTCCTTGAATTGGTTCCCAAAAAATTAACCAAAGAAGGTTGCCAAGAAGTAGATACCAGCACAAGAGGGCACCTCCTGACTCCAGTTCCCAGAAGCAGAGCACTTTATGCCTGGCTCTCCTGTAATCTCAAAGCCAGTCTCACATCCCAGGAAGCACTGGGAGCCATAGCTAAACAGGGAGTGAGGATGAGAACAATTCATCCAGCCATTTTCTGAAGCAGTCAAGTGGGGGCACTGTTGAGCTATGCAAAAAAAAAAAAAAAACAACAGACATACTTAACTGCCCTGCATCATTCATTTCATGACATTAAGATTTATTTATTAAATTAACTATCTTAATTCAATCTAGTTGAATTTTAATGGGGTGACAGATGAATATGAGATCTCAAAAGATGAGACATCATGACATGCGCGAACAATTGAGGTGAGGTGAAATAGGAACACCCAAGAGCGATTACCCAAGCAGAAGGGTGGGGTGTCTGTCCACTTCCCCATCTCCAAGCACTCCATTCGGGGCGTGCCATGCAGTTTGAAGCCTGCCTGACAGCTCACTTCACACACTGTACCAAAGCTGAATTGCCCATTAGGATGAGTGCAGATTACAGTACCATGAGAAGAGTCAATTAAGGGGCTGCACTGCTGTGCTGTTGAACGGAGAATCAAAAGATCTATGATAATGTCATACACTCTTTAAAAAAACTTTAAGTAAATAATTAATTTTACAAATGTACTCCATATTATTAAAAACTTCTTCAACCTAAAAAAATGGTTGTTTTAAGAACTGTTCCATTAAAAATTATTTGGGGAACCCACAATGGTTCTTTAATGGCATTTCTGTCGAAAACCCTTTATTTTTGGAACCTTTATTTTTAAGAGTGTACTGTGACATTATACTACATGAAAGATGGCAATGCTAAATCTTTGTCCTTTATTTATGTTAGCACAAGACTAGAAATCTTTACAATACAAGTAATTTATCTATGGTCTGTTTAGTCAGACCTAAATCTCTCAGACACCCAAGATTCTTCGTATTTAAGCATCACAGATTATCAGGAGTGTTTGGTTACCTTGACAAACAGGAAATTCTTGGCTCCATTTCCCTTGTGAGGTGCAGTAAGTTGAATTACTTCCTTTTAAAGTAAATCCAGCGCCACACTCCAGCCAGCACAAGGAACCATAGCTGAACTCCCCCAGGTGGTCCTGACAGTGCACAGAGCCATGGTGAACAGACTCCGGAGCATCACATCTTATAACTGAAAAGATGGAAACAGCATAAGAGCGTATAAACAAAAAAATATGTTTGCAAGACACAAGGTTTGCACATTCCAAATGGTGCAATGGTTTAAAGTAAAAATGTAAGGGTTTAAACTAAAGATTATTTTATTGAAATATAGTTAAACCTACAGTACCTTCACATGCAGGTGTTGGTGCTGACCAGTTGCCGTCACTCAGACAAGTGAGTGTGGTTTCTCCTCTCAGTGTGTATCCCTCCTCACAAGTAGCTTTACAAGAAGAACGAAAAGAGAACTTTTCCAGTGGATCAGCACAGGTCAGGTGGCTCTTTGCAGGGGTCACGAGAGGGTCACAAGCCACAGCTTAAATTTGAATGAGATCAGTGATAAACTTTTCATTTGTTCTAAATCATTAAAAAAATTCTGAACCCCCCTAGTCTGATCATGCATAGTGTGTATAGAGCAATAATAAAATATATTAAAATATATTTTATTATTATTTTATTATATTTATAAGAATAATACAATATAATTAGAAGTATATATATATTACATTTTATTTTTACAAATAAG
>NW_015518044.1:1638-3221 GCF_001515645.1 Sinocyclocheilus grahami | reverse complement strand
GTCACATGATCCTTCAGAAATCATTCTAATATTCTCATTTGGTGCCGAAGAAGCATTTCTAAATCTTTATTTTTACTCTATTTTCAGTTCACTTGGACCACTGAACAGGTCTGTATTAGTATGGTAACCGTTCTGTACTATATCCAGTAGGATATATATCTCACAGTACCATGTTATTGCAGTACTTTTTTGTCAGTTTGAATACAGTTTATTTGCAGTGAATAAATCATTGGATGTGTGCATTTTTCAGAGTAAATTACAGACAGCGAGAGCAGCGGCACAGCAAACAAATCATTCTGAAACTCCTCTCTTTGACCTTTCAAGATCAGATCTGAAAAATATGTACCGTTATTTACATTTTCATCCACGCAGCGATCTGTGAGTCAACATCATCTCTGGCTGCTTTGTAATCAGACTCTCCATCTCCATTTTTGACGGGCCTTGTGTGTATAATTCATACGCTTCACACAGCTGAATGTTTTCTTCTGTATTTTACATCTCTTTTTACTCTTTCACCTCTCTCCTTCTTCCTTTTTTTGTCCTTTCTCCAGGGTTTTTGCGTATTCAAATGCGAGCCATTCTAGCTCTCGTCTAATTTCAATTTTGACGGACGGGTTCATTTCTGCACATCAATCATGCGAGCGGCTGCCTCTGTCTGACCAAACATGTCACCTTTAAATGAACAGCCTGATATCATCTGCTCTCTCCCTCTCGTTCTCTCTTTCTTTCCTTCTGTCCGTCTTTCAAAGACTTTGGCTGCATGGCTTCAGTCTGGACTGGAGGAGGGAATTGGTCAGGAACTGTCAGGGTGTTACCCCGGGAAAGAGCTCTGACGGTGAGTTAGCACTTTCCCCGGGGCTGGCCGTCTGGATGGTGCTACATATCAAGGGCAACAAAGGAAAAACAAAAACCTTTAAGGAGAGAGAGAGAAACAGATGGGAAAAACAAGTATACTTATATAATTAGTTAAATGAAAAGTTCACCCAAAAATGAAAATTAATGTAGTCCGATCTCACTTTTGATCAGTACATCCTTGCTAAATAAATAATGAATTAATTTAACAATTGCTCTTGTTTTATCAGTTTCTGATAATATTAACTGGCATATACATAAGGCCTTATGAAAATGCGGATGGAATTGTGGAATCCAGTCATAAAAATTGAATTTACTGTATAATGCAGAATGTCATGGAATTTGCCAAATTTTGGATGGATACATCAAAAATAGGTCAGTACACTTAATAAAAGCGCGATATGGACTTTGTCTGCAAATATTAAGCCACAAAAATACCATTTAAATATGCCGCCTCAATATATGAGTACACGAACCCCAGAACTGCTCCGAGAGTCACCTCATGAGCATTTTACCATTTTTTTGATAAAAAAATCAAAATATCATATACTTAGAAACAGGTCTTCACAGCAACCTGTTAAAATAAAAGTTTGGTTTAACTTTAAGAAACCATGACAGAAATATTACTTAATGTAATAATAGTTCTACTACTATTGAAATTATTATTAAAACATTATTTTTAAAGAAATATTTGCCAGAAAAATTATTTACCAGAATTTATTTAGCAGAAA
>NW_015518044.1:0-430 GCF_001515645.1 Sinocyclocheilus grahami | reverse complement strand
TATTCTGCCTTTTCTTCCTTCTTTTTATCCCGTTCTTTCCCCTCTTCTGAGAAAACCTGCTTATTTATAAGGCGGCAGCAGCAGCAAACAAACTCTCGAAATGAAGGTTAGGTGGAAACTTGAGGTCGCTGCTGACTGACGTGTAATATTTGGAGGGATGGAGGGGGCTGGTGTTTATGGGTGGGGTTGTTTGTGGCTTTGTGGAAGGTGCATCCATTTCCACTCCTGCTCTCATATCACTTTTCTTCCCTCGTTCCTGGAGTCTGATAAAGATTGATTGATGACATGAGAGAGGTGTGGGAGCATGTGTGTGTGCTGAACTGGAATATTAACATGAAGACGATCTCAGGAGCTCTTTCTTTCTCTCTCTGTCTTTGGTTTTCTCCATGGTAACTCAGTTGAGATCTCCCATTAATGTTGTCCCAGATTA
>NW_015518043.1:2428-3230 GCF_001515645.1 Sinocyclocheilus grahami | reverse complement strand
AAAACAGAATGATTTGATATGCTACTGTACTTTATGGAATATGTGTGCGTAAAATGTCCATAAACTGATACACAATGTATCTATACACTGCATCTAATTTGCATATTAATGTGTTTTTGGGGCAAACTATAATGACAAAAAGAAGTGCAACAATGGGAGTAATAACTCAGCTACTCGAATATCTAGTAACACTGGTCTATAATTTCTTATTTTGTTTCCCCAAAATGCCAGATTAACAGGATGTTTGTTAAAAATTACACCCAGTTTCGTAACAAAAAGTCATATTTCCGATCTCTAACCCCGTAACATTCTTCTGAGACGTTTATTTACGACAAACAATTAGCCGGATTTAAAAGATAATGACAAAACACTATACCACATTTCCCCAGGAGTGTTAAATCTGATCATTCTGTCAATATCAGTCATATTTAAAGCCCGAGAGAACGTGTGTTTGTGATCAAACCTGCTGAGAAGCCCTGAACAGCGCACCTGCGGTCTCAGAGAAACTCACTCACATATAATGTGAGGAGGATGAAACTCTGTCTGGGATAAATATTCAATATATAACCCATAAACTTGTTCATAATTGTTTGCAGACTTCAAGAAGATCCTCCAACTGGTGTGAGTGGTGCTCCTTCAGAAAACAACATCATGCTGTGGAACGCGGTGATCTTTGGGTACGTGTGCTGAAGTGACTAGAACTGATATTATTTAGTGTATATATAACATACGTGACCCTGGAGCACAAAAGCAGTCGTAAGGGTCAATTTTGTGAAATTGAGATGTATGCATCATCTGAAAG
>NW_015518043.1:516-1166 GCF_001515645.1 Sinocyclocheilus grahami | reverse complement strand
GATGCTATTCGTATTAATCAGATTTCTCTCTCTCCGCAGGAACATTTAAGCTGGTCATTGAGTTTTCAGAGGAATATCCTAACAAGCCTCCTACGGTTCGCTTCATCTCCAAAATGTTTCACCCGAACGGTGAGCCGCTAACAGTTGCGTTCTGGAAGAAAGATTGCGATCAGCGTCTGCAGGGTTTCTGATGAATGATCTTGTGTTTGTCAGTGTACGCAGATGGCAGCATATGTTTAGACATTCTTCAGAATCGCTGGAGTCCCACGTATGACGTCTCCTCCATTCTGACGTCCATCCAGGTGCATGATGGGTTTGTTCTTATTACACTTCTGCATTTTATTAGTCCATAACAAATTGTAGTCCATTACTGATTACACGATGAAAACTGTAGTTAGTAATGTATTCTGACTACTTTTTAGATTACGTTTTTATCTGACTTGTATTAATCATACCATATTGATATTAAAAAGCAAAGAGAAAGAAAATATATTCATTTTTTTGATATCAACATCATAAAATGCATTAAACATTACTGGGCTTAATGAAAGAAACACAGTGGGTCTGTGAGATGATAAAAACTAACAAATCATAAAAAAGTAAAATAAACACTAAAAATAGAAATATTTTATTTGTTTACCTGCATGTCA
>NW_015518043.1:0-506 GCF_001515645.1 Sinocyclocheilus grahami | reverse complement strand
ATACAATATCTCATGCATAATATTGTTATCGTGGCCACTTCAAAATACCATGAGTAAATATTTATTAATCAGATTTTTAGAATGCATTTTAAGAATACTTCTCTTATCATCTGGTTAAAATGCTGTAATGCTAACATTAGTTCATTAATTAGTTAAACGAGCTCACAATAACTGACCACGAAAACTACTTCTTAAGCATTTTAAAATCTTAGTTAATGTTTAACAACACATTATTGAAATTAAAAGTCGTAAGTGTATTATTTAATTGACCTGAATAACAACTAAGTTAACTAACGTTAATAACTCCTGTAACAAATGTAGCGATTTCTCATTGTTAATGTTAGTTTATGCATTAACTAACGTTTACTAATGAGACTTTATTGTAAAGTATTACTAATTGTTCTTTATAATTCTTTTGCACTTTAATCAGTTTGAAACATTTGTTTACTTTGAACATTTCAATACAATAAATCAATACACAAAAAATGTATAGAGTTGTTTTTGTT
>NW_015518042.1:2335-3222 GCF_001515645.1 Sinocyclocheilus grahami | reverse complement strand
TATTGTAATGCATTACTTTTAAAAGTAACTTTCCCCAACACTGTGGGGGGGAAAGAAAAAAGAAAAGACATGTTGATCATTTATGAATGTAACACTGGCCTTTGTGAACTTTCTAATTTCATTATATCTGATTTATTGAGGTTATACATTTAAACGACAAAGGTAAAGATGTTTGAGGTAAATTTAAGGTAAAAACCTTTGGCTTAATAGTTTATGAAAAAAAAGGCAAAAACCCATAATGTTAAAATTATCCCTGTTCTAGTCTTAATCATGAGTAATCACAGTAATCATCATCATGCTGCCTTAATTACTGTACTTTAAAATTCCAGCAGGGCTTCAAAGCGCCCCCTCCTGGTCACTAGCTGCACGGCAGCATTTAACCTTATTTCACCTGTGGTGGCATTCAAGGATTAATGGCCATTAAGGGTTAAAAGATTATAATATTTAAAAATTGTGGTTTATTTATAGGCTGTGTGTCATGGTTGTTGTTTTTTTCTTTATGTATTTTAAGCACAAACTCTCCTCAATGACCTTACATTAAAATGGGAATTTGTGAGTGGTAAAACAATTTCTTGATTTGAGACCCTTTTAATGAATTTCTATTTGATTTTATTTACATTTTTTATATGCATAAACTGTAGTTGTTTTTTATGTGGACAAAGCTAGCTTATGTTTCTTAATTGTCTTTTCAGTTTTCAATAGACTGGACTGTAGATTCAGTGTCCCTGCATCAGAAATCATGCAGTCAGACTCCCGTCCCCTCGTTCCACATCACAGCCTGGTGTCAAGTTTTGAGCTTTCCTGCCTCCAGAGAGGCAGAATCATCATCAGCTGTGACAGCGCAGAGAGAGGTGAGGCGAACCATGTGACTGCGGGGTATCAGGAGA
>NW_015518042.1:0-1852 GCF_001515645.1 Sinocyclocheilus grahami | reverse complement strand
CTCTTTGTTCAGGGTGACTTGTTAAAGACAAATCCTTTTATTTCCTGTAATGCTTTATGATGTTTGCATTTTGTAGGACAAAATCCTTTTGATATAGATTTGATGGAAATAAACGTGTCGTAACTATGACAGGCCTGTTGAAGTAAAGGACAGATCATGTCATTATACTGAACGTACAGTAATTCTAATTCTCTTCGTTGCTCTTAATGTGATGGAGATTAAAGTGCATTGTTTACAGTGTAGAGGAGGAGATAACAAAGAACACTAACTGCAGAGATGGGAATCTCTAGTTAAATACATCACTAGTAAGGTGCGCAGGCGTTTGTCCTTGTCATCATGTTCAGTTCGAGATGACTGCCACATGAACTCAACAAAACAAAAACAGCACTTTAGTCTGAGATTAAAAAAGTCCAGGAGTTGAATCATCATCTGTTCCATGAACACTGTTGAGTCTTTAGCTAATGCATATGTTTGTTTCCACTTAACTTGGCTTTTTTTGAGTTTAGTACAGTTTTTTTTAAATAACAGTGACATATTTTGACACAAATACAGAATATATTTTTTGCATTTTTAAATTAATTTCTTGTTTTCTAATATCATAACATGTCTTGTATATTATAGTGTCAATGCAAAATACATTTTGACCACATTTTAGTAGTTTAAAAACATACTTTCCCTGATCTGATTATAAACAAAATGTCAACTTGATAACGTGTATCTTTCATAAAACAGTACATACGTTTGGAGTCTCAGTGACCCCAGGTATGAATAAATTTCACATGCTTAGATTTTCTAAATGCTGTACACAATGTACAAGTACACCCCTTCAAGTTATTTTCTTTGATTTGGTTTGTATTATTTTATTTTTCTGCAGTTTTTATTTTTTGTGAACATTTTCTATTTTTTAAATCTGTGTTTTTGCATGGGTCAGACTGACCTCAAACAAACCCACTGTTGCTATACTGAATAACAATCGCCTTTTCAAAAGTGCATGCCTACTTTGTCAAACAGACGGATAAAGCTTAAATAACATCTGTTTGCTGGGTTTTAATGAAGTCAGATGCACATTTCAAATGAATGTGAGGTGAACATTATATATCAGTTTTGAAATTGCTTTTTAAAATTCTACACATGCAGCGTTGTATGTAGCCTACAAAGGAAAGCATTTAAAGTACATTTTTATAGAACATGAGGGGTAAAAGGTAGATGAAATAAATACAAGAAAATATGTGATGATATTTGTACAATAAAATTGTAATTTTACTAAATGTCCTAGTTTTATACATTATATTCTGTTGCTTTCATTCTGTTATAGGGATTAAATGCAATAGAGATCAGGCCATCGTTGGATTTGATACATACCCTCTTTCTATAAAGGATTTATAATTTGGCATTTTCAGTGTTTATCTACATGTTTAAGGGATTTTTATGTAAACCCACGCACAGTAACCTACTTCCTGTATTTCTTTTTTTAGAAACTGACCGCACTGATTTTGCCTGATAATGGGTTATTACTTCAACCACCGTTCTGTTTACTATAATCAAAAACACTGATTTTCTTTTTAGCTTACTTTAAATTCATACATTCCAATATTTCTATATTATGAAGCATGTGTCCGTTACAGTACAGATATTTGAAAGCCTTTTAAAACCATTCAGGTCTAATTTTACATCCAAATCCACACTGGTATGTTTACTTTATTCTATATGAATGTCCCCTTTACATATTTTTTATTTTTTTCTGTAATATTTGCCATTATCTGTAATAATGGACAGATGTGCACCTCTCTCAATATGCAATATTTTTGGGGAAAAGATTGGGAATGATTATGTTCTTTCCTTTAGGATTTAA
>NW_015518041.1:1105-3223 GCF_001515645.1 Sinocyclocheilus grahami | reverse complement strand
CCGCTTTGATCTGCGCTTCCTCATATCAGCTCAAGTGTTTCTGGGTCCGTGGCAGTCCTCCCTCTTGGAAATGAATCAGCCTGCCTCCCTGAGTGATAATAATCATAATTTAGAGCTGGATCTGGACTAACACTCCTTTGAAATGAAAATGGAATGAAAAGAAAGCAGGGTAAGTCTTTATCATAGTAATCAGGTTGATTTAGGCTCGTGTTGTATATGGGGTCTGAATGGCTGGGAGAGATGAACGGAGAACAATGGGCTGAAATGTGGCAGCATGGCCGATCAAAGCGACCCGCGGCCTTCAGCTGCTTTGTCTGCCGTCGTGCCTCGAGCTCTAATCTGTGGGCGCTGATAAGTACAGACAGATTAAGAGGGCACCTTTTATCAAAACGTCTCACTGCGCAGACTGTATTACAGCAAGGCATCACCCACACCGTGCAGACAAAGCCTGACACTTTTGGGGTCAACTAGAAGCGGGTGAAGTGGGTCCCGTTTATTTACAGTGTCCTGACAGGACTTAATAGAGCGAGAACTTGTGGGTCGCTGTTCTCTCTCAATCACAAATACCCCTTTACACAGACACGCTGGCAATGCTGCTGGTGCCAGACCCAGTGCCCAGTTTGGCCCCGTTCCACGTGTTGCCAACAAGGAAAAGCAGAAAAATAGCTACTTGCTGCTGGTCTTAAACCAGGAACAATAACGTCAGAGACTGAGAGTCAGGATAATATCCTCAGTGTAAAGCACGGTCACAAATCAAAACTAGATCACAAAAAACTAGATTGACTCCATTGAAGTGCATGATGAGCACAACAACCAATTTCAATTTTTGTTGTGCTGCAAAGGTAACTCTATTAACGAAAAAGTGAATCTGTTCTGTTCATCTGACATATAACGACTTTATTTACAAATAGCATGCAAAAATTGATAGGTGTTATAATTGATATATATTTAACGTTTAATATTTAACTAGACTTTAAATCAGGTTTTCAAAACTAGTAAGACTTGTAAACATTGACTGTGATGCTCCATGTTTGTCTATATGAAGGGTTGGCAACTTTCAGGTCACTTTCAGGCTGTGGTTCACGGTCTTATGCCACCACACTAAATCTGACACCAACAAATAAGACGAAAATAAATCTACAAATGGAGAAACAGGTGTTTGTGCCCCTAAACCAGGGCATGAAATTAACAATTGCAAATTTTGCCAGATCTGAGTAAATGTTCTATTTGGCCAGACCACTATGATGGGTGATAATTCATTTCCGATGAGTAGAATATATGCGCTGTCAGTTACAGTAGTGAAAAACATGTTTGTATTGCAACAAGGAAATGGATGCTATAATTTAACCTAAAATATGCATTTTCATGTGTCATAAAATTCACCCAAGAAATTATTCTTATAAGAGGAGTAACTGTAATTGGTCACACTTTAGTTTAGGGACCAATTCTCACAAATAACTATTAACTACAAATATGGTCATGCAGAATAAGGCATTAATTTGTGCTTTATTAGTACTACAGCCGATTTAGTATTAGTAAAACAGTCAATATTGCTTGTAATATGCATGCTAATAAGCTACTAGCTAATTGTCAGAATTGGTCCCCAAACTAAAGTGTTACCCATGGGAACCTAATAGAGTAGGGCCTACATTCATAGGAAACGTAAATGACAGTTACTGTTTTTATAGGAGTGAATGTTTTCTTACACAACAGCTGCCATATCAAAATCTAGATTGCTTTTGGTTTATTTTTATTATTTGTAATTTAGTGATTTATAACTGCCCTTCGGATTTATAACTGTAAACAAACAAATTATATGTAGTCTATATTGTAACATTTATATACTACATAGTTTTTGTAGAGGATATATATATTAGTGCTGTCAAACGATTAATAACGTTTTTATTTACATAATATATGTGTGAATACTGTGTATATTTATTATGTATATATAAATACAAACACATGCATGTATATATTTATGAAAATTTTATGTTTATATGTTAAATATCTTTATATATAATATAAAATATAAGAATATAAATATATACATGTAAATATTTTAAAAATATTTACTGTATGTGTATGTATTTATATATACATAATAAATATACACAG
>NW_015518041.1:0-643 GCF_001515645.1 Sinocyclocheilus grahami | reverse complement strand
GGGCGGCCCATCCATCACTGGCCCGTTAACCCACTTCTCCATACATGAATTTCTTAATTTGGACCTGTGCTCAACACATTATCTCCTTACGCTTCTTTTTATGGGTTGGAGAGATAAGATGAATTATATGACCTCTTTGGGATGGCGTTGACAAAAATCTCAGCCATCTGGGCTCCTCTGGTTTAAAACCAAGACACTTCTGTCCTCACCGGAGAAAGATCATGATTTCTTGAGAAGTGTATGTGTTCATTGAATCCTTAGCAACTGCATTTCACTGAGCCGTCAGGGTGAGCGTGGAGCACATGAGTAACCAATTAATCAAATTACAGCTAATAGAGTAGAAATCATAATCGTCAGTTTCTGGGTAATGGATACACGTAATTACAGTTATTAATCAATCCACTGGATGAGGGACAAATTTACTTATTTTATTGAAAACAAATGATACATTTTAAGGGTTGACAGCATAAGGAAGGGTCTTTGGAGGTGGCACCAAAAATATTTTGCCATTAATGCACACTATACACTCTTAGAAATAAAGGTTCTTTATTGGCATCTAGTTCCACAAAGAACCTTCAACATCAATGGAATCATGTTTCCATTGCACAAAAGGTTCTTAATGATGGAAAAAGGTTCTTCAGAT
>NW_015518040.1:1820-2880 GCF_001515645.1 Sinocyclocheilus grahami | reverse complement strand
AGCATTTCTAGAAAAGCGGAAATGAATGAACTTAACGTTACCCGGTTTCGCCTAACTGTCTAGACTACAGGTTAGTTTCACGGCAAACTAAAACCGGTTTAAATAAATTAAAAGAGCATACCTCCAACCCCGAATATACACAATTTTAATGAACTTATATAACCGGTAAACGTAACCGTTTGGGCGGTGAGGAGCTTGATGCACAACAATTATATTTCTACTATTTAACTTCTATATTAGTACTAGAACATAAATCTACTTTACGCTTTTCCCCAAACTAAACACTTACCTCAGAAAATGAGCAGCAATCGTTCAAATATTTTAATGAGATTCCGTATTCTAGAACCTTCCACGACGAGGAACTTTGAATGAACGTTTGAATGGAAAATTCCTCTCATCTTTAAAATAGGAGGCGGGGCATTTGTATCGGATTTACATGTACTTGTCCAATCATTTGCCAGTCAGTTCTAAGGACCTCCTACTATGAGTCAAAGCCGAGGGGTGACAGTGGACACGGTGTCAAATTACAGCGGCCATATGGAAAGAACGGCTATTTTAGCTCAGTTTGTTCTAAACACAATAATATGAATAATAAAAGAAAAATAATTAATTATGGTCATGATTTATATTATTTTTCATAATACATTAAGCACTCGATGACAAAGGTAAACATATTAGGCCTACCATAAAATATAAAATACTATTATTTCATTATTATTTTACTTTTGCTTTGACATTTCTTCTGTCATTTTCATCTTTTCTGATTCCCTATTAAAAAAGGGATATTGACAATGTTTTGTTTCCCCAGAATAGCACACACAGAAACTATCAAAATGACACTTTCACTGAGACTAATTCTTTGATTGCCCTAATTAACATTAGAATGCTTATGTAGAAATAGTAAACACTGGGAAAAGCCCAATACGAAAGCAAGCTTTTCCCACACTTTCCCCCTGAAAGCCTATAATTATAACCTGTGTTGTGAGACACAATGTTTACTTGTTTGGTGTAGCTAAGTAGCCTAACTGTGATTAAGAGATGTAGCACATTGACACCCTCT
>NW_015518040.1:0-1499 GCF_001515645.1 Sinocyclocheilus grahami | reverse complement strand
TTTTTTTTTACAGGTATTCACTTGTTGAGACCTGTATGAAAGTTATTTAGGTCATCTTAAAAGACCCGTTTGGAATGTACCTTAAAGACTCAAACACTGTTGAACTTGCAACAACAGCCCCATTGAAATTCAGCCTTGGGCTTCTCAACATTTGGTTCATGCTTTAGCAAGAGGAATGCGGCACAAAAATTCCACTCGACCCTGAACACATGGGGAAGGTATGCTAGTCCCACCAAGCCTGCAAAAGACCGCTGAGCAGCCAGATTCCACCAGCTTTATTGTTTGATGCATTATTATATCAGAGCATTGGATTATCACAACATAGACTCATGCACTATTGTCAAGAAAGTCTCTGCGCCATTCTCATTTGATTGGCCAGATTGTGACCAAGCCGACAGGAATCCTTGAATAATATGAAGGGGATCACGTTGGAATGGCCGTCTCTGCATGTGAATGAGCATGATTAAAGGAAAACAAACAAGGAGAAATAATGAAATAACAACCTCCATGCTATTACATAATCCATGCATGACAAATTAAAATGTATTGATTTGTACATGTCTGGACAGGGAACAAACGGAACACACAGTATTTTTTTCCCCTTAATTATATCATGTGTAGTAGTTTTCCATAGTTAGTGAGGATTAGGTCATGTTTGGTTGACAGGACACCGACTGAGAGGGGGGACCTAATATTTTTCATTTGTTGTCTGCCATGAACCCCAAGCATGTGACCATGGTGTCACCTCTAGGCAACACTCTTCTCTATTTTCTACCACATAAAAAAAGAAGAATATATTGTTGCGTGACAGCCATAAAAGAAAGACATAGTAACGCTGGTTACAATTTCCCATAAAATACAATATGGCCTATAAAGGCAATAACAAAAGGACTAGAATGAATGCAAGCTTGGGTTAACCATCCTCTGAGCTCATAATATAAATAACCCACAGCTGTTTGCCTCTCTAAATATGCATTATCTAGCAATGAGTGCTCATTTACTACACACAAACACACCGGAATGACGGCTACTTCTCAGACAATTCAATGTTAATGACACTGTATACAATACAAAGCAGTTCTTTTAATGAACAACGTTTACACAAAACAATGCTTTACCAAGTGGCACAATTTCAGAATCAGTATTTTAATGGCCCTTTCAGCCTCCCAATCATGCTCAGTTTAGCAACATTAGTTCAACCAATGGAATGCGTTTTTAGACGGGATCTGTTTGATGACTAATGGCAGACAGGGTGAATACTTTTTTATATTAGTTTTGCAGTTCTGGCCAACCCGATCACATTAGAAAATGTTTCAATTTTACAAGGTGGAGATTTTGTATGAATTTGTACGAAGTGATTCATACAGAAACATGCCATTTTTAGAAAAAAGTAAGCATGAAGGACCATCAGTGGGATGTAAGCATGTTGTATGAAAATTTTATGAATATTGGACAAAATAAATCGTCTCGGGTTACTTATGTAACCATGGTTCCCTGAG
>NW_015518039.1:1663-3223 GCF_001515645.1 Sinocyclocheilus grahami | reverse complement strand
AAAAAAAAAAGATTCTTCAGAGTTGTAAATAAAACAAAGATTATTGCAGTTTTTACAAGAACATATTTCAGTCTTTTTCACATTTAATTCAATGTGTTACCATTTCTTTGTAATTATTTGTGAAATTTAATAGCACGACATAGTTTCTACATTGTTACATCTTACACTTCAGTAATAAAAGACAAAACACATGCTGTGCAAATAAAACGCATTATAACAGTCATTTATCAGCATCAGATTAACCATATCTTTATCTGTTTATTAATGTGGAAAATGATGCATGTCTGTATATCCAGTGGATTATTCCAGTAGTTCAGCGCTAGACAAACACAGACATAAATATTTATCCTGAAATTAGATACAAAAATAAAATCAAAGCATCTGATCATCCAAATGCCGCAGATTTTCTCAGAACTACTTTCACTTTTCTGAGCCACTGCATTAATGTCTCTCTGTATAAACAGAGAGCAGAGTACAGTACTAAAGTGCTGTCATATTCATTAGGATAATAATAAATGACCCCAAAGTGCAAAATCATTACAGTATCATTCAGTCAGAGTCACTAAAGCAGAACATGTGATGAATCACAGGAACATTCAGCACATGCATGAAACAATCACAGGTTTGTTCTGAAAGGCGCAAAAATGCAATAATAAACCAGATAATTATGAATATAATTACAACTTCAACATAAACAGCCTGCTATGAACTTTTTCTTCCTATGCATTATGGTGGGTAAATAATAATTCTGTTGTTTGTCAATGCATTTGGCAGGTCGATGCATAACATGCAAGTGAACATAAGATTTTCGGTTTGGTTCGATTATTGGGCTGATGCTGTTCATGCAATATTAACGATTTCTGTGTTTGATTTTAAGGACTTTTTTTGTTTTCAATGCTGAGTTGGTAAATTACATTTCTGCTGTTTTTATGCAGTTTTGTGTTTGATGCATAACACCAATGAATATCAAGATTATAGGTTCAAGTGTATGCGATTGTAGAAGCAAAGCTCTTGTAACTTTTCAAATATTTCATCATTTGAATCCCTTAAATCACTTCCCTAGTTTATTTCAAATGCCTTTGCCTTTGAAGTGTGAAACTTTACATTTTTACATTCCATCTTCCAAATAATATGAGCTCATTAGAGTTATAAATAAATAAATATTAATAAAATATTAATAAAATAATTCGCTAATTTACTCTAGCGAATATAGACACAATTATAAATGCTCCTCTTCAGCTTATGCTGTGTTAATAATTTAGCATATTATTGGGCTGATGCTGATAATGCAATATTAAGATTTCAGTGCTTGACATTTTTGTTTATTTTTTATGCTAAGCATGTAAATGATAACCCTGCTCTTTTTATGCATTTAGGTGTTTTTATTCATATGCATGTAATCTTTCAAATAATATGAGCTCTTAAATGCATTTTAAAATATAAAAGTCACATTACTTTAAAAGTATTTCACATACTGTATGCTACAGGCCTACACATTTCCCTGTTCAGCTTATATGTTTTATTTATGTATATTTTTTGCATATTACTGGGCTGATGCTG
>NW_015518039.1:0-1510 GCF_001515645.1 Sinocyclocheilus grahami | reverse complement strand
TGCTGTTCATGCAGCATTAATGATTTCAGTGTTTGATTTGAAGGACATTCTTGTGTGAGTCACACGTTACTGATGCGCGCGCTAACGGTGCCGCCCTCCGTCTGCCTCTCGTCCTCTCGGTAGCTCTGCTCCAGCAGCATCTTCTCCGGGTCCGAGCCGCTCACGTCTCCATGGCAATCGTCAGCGCCGCTGGGCGGGGTCTGGTTACAAAGGTGCGGGGTCTTGGTTTTCACCACCTTGTCGAAGTACGCGAGATCCGCCACGTATTTGCCCATCGGAGAGAGAGACACGATGGGGGGGAACTCGTAGCCCCACAGGATCTCGTCGGGCAGGTAAGAGGTGCGCACCTGACAGGTGGCTGATGTGGGTTCCACTGTGGAGCTCATCATCACCAGCAGCTCGAAATCAGCCGGACCCGGGTCCGTCCATCCGCCTGAGAGAAACAGACACAATGAGCATTTCTGCAAGATATTCACACACTGTGTATGCAGCTGTTCTCTTAAAGGTGAAGTCAGGTGAAGTCAGGTGAAGCCGGGTTTATAGAGCAGAAGCGGTCGTTGTTTTTGCAAAAGTTTCAAAACCTATTTCAATTTTCAGATTAAATAAAAAAAAAATATATATAAATATTATATAAAAATGAACTTAAATGAAGAATTAATTAAATAAATAAATAATTAAAATTAATTTAAATATTTAGCCACTTTAAATTGTTCAAAAAATAATAATAATAAAACATTTAATAGATTTTTAAAAAATTTAATAAATAAAATGTATTTATAAAATTACACAAGTTTAATATAAGTTAATAAAATTAAAATATTTTAATTGCTAAATGTTCTTCAGGCATCACACTCTTTTAAACCAGTGATTTTACATGACTCTTCCTGTTGTTAAGAGTCCAGGATTTACTCACATTAACATATTTTAGAGCTTGGCATAACTACAAAAACTAGGAAAAAAATATTGTTATCATTATATAAAATAAAAACAGAAATAAATGGTTTGTACTTAAAATAAATAAAAAGTTACTAAAACTGCACATGATATTAAATAATAAATATTTCGATTTTTTAAAACTGTTTTAGCTTATTTCAAAGCTTGATTTTCTTATCATTTAAAATAAGATAATGTGAATAAAAATAAGAACTATTTTTGAGTGGTTGAAAACCGCTGCTTTAATGAGATGTTTATTCTTTATTTGATTTTTAAAAACTACTTTTGCTGCTGAATTTAGAATTTAGTCATGTTTAACCCTTCGCCGCCTTGGAATTATAAGGTTCTAGCAGCATTCTGAGCAGTTTTGAGATATTGAGCTTCAAAGTGTTTGTGTTCCGTAGACTTCTGTAGATAGAACCCTTTTTGTTTTCTAAAAAAAATAAATAAATCCCAAAATGTACACAGCTTACAAAAGAAACCTCACATAATGTAAATACTGTAAGTTGTCACATAAGAATTGAATAACTCAATTTTGACAAAAAAGTCAGATAGAACCTTATAATTCCAAGACGAC
>NW_015518038.1:2497-3223 GCF_001515645.1 Sinocyclocheilus grahami | reverse complement strand
TATTAAGTAGACGTTTTGGATAAATTGCTGTTGTTAAACCAACATTAGTGACAAATCACAATTTCTGTCGATAATCTTTAAGGAAAGCCTGATATTTCATATGTGAAGACTAAAGGATCACAAACACCAACTCTTAAGATGAAGGACAAGGAGGTGAAAACATCTTTGTAAGTGATTCAGTTAATAAATGCATAAAACATTCCATAAAACATTTGGTACATAATTTTAAAACATAATGTGTATGTTTATAAATATTTAATTTGTGTGTTTATTGTAGGGAGACTGTCAGCGATTACAGATTACATTCAACTCCTATTCAAGAATGCTGGCTTGTCCCATTCCAGGCTGTGATGGAGGCAGAGATTTCTGATTTTACTGTCACTCAGCTGTAGAGTTGACAAACAGTGTTTCCTTTTGATTTTGATGGTCCATGTTAAGTAAATGCTTCAGTGGTTTAATCCTACCTGGCCTAGGAAGCCTTACTTAAGTATATTGTTTGCTTGATACGCTGATTATTTTTGTAAATCCACTTCAGCTGCCTTTCCACGGATTAATCCAAATGGACTCTTAATAAATACAAATTCTCATGTCTAATGTCTAATGTTTGCTTAAAATGCAAGAACTGCAAGTATTGAATGCAGATTAATTTTGCAATACAGTTATGGATAAAAAAGGGGAGAATTCCAAATGTAGATCATAACATGTAGTTTACATTTACATTTAGTC
>NW_015518038.1:0-784 GCF_001515645.1 Sinocyclocheilus grahami | reverse complement strand
GCAAAAGCGAGAAGGAAGTGGCACACTCCATATGCCAACTGGCCTTTGTCAGACAGGAAATTGAAACATGCCAGGTTCTCACGGGCTTTATGGTTGTCCAGCATCCTCCAAGCAAACTGAGGCGATGCCAAGACGACCGCTGGTATCCACAGTACACCCGCAACGACTTTTAAATGCCCCTCTCTGCGCCATTGATATGCTTTTGACTGATGGACCACAATGATGTACCGCGCAAAAGCCAAAGTGGCCAGCGTAAAGGCGCTCGCCGCCGTACACATCGCACTCAAGAAGCTCACAGATTTGCACATGAAGCTTCCAAACGGCCAGTGACGGGTTGCAATGGCAACTGTGTGGTATGGAAGACAGGAAAGGAGAAGAAGGTCTGCCACACTCAATGACAGAAGAAGAACATCTGTGCCATTTGCATTTGTTTGATGGAATCCTCCAGTCCTTCCTCCACTGAGCTGTCCACGTCCTCGCCGCATCGTACGACAGATGACGATAAGAACCAGGATGTGTCCCACCACCCCGGTTACCAGGATGAAGCTGTCAAATATGGGTACCAACACTCGCTCAACATGACTCAGTCCATGACTGGAACTGTTCGTCTCGGTAGTCCCATTAACCATAATGGAGTGTCCAACAATTAACAACAATATGATTATAAATGTAATTGGTTCTTAAATCCAAGTATTATTTTCAGGCATCTCTACCAAACAGTTCTACAACATTCGTGCAGCAAATACTGTAAGCAACTGGACAAAGTTTTACTACTATTTCCCTT
>NW_015518037.1:2358-3223 GCF_001515645.1 Sinocyclocheilus grahami | reverse complement strand
GAGCGCTGCCAGGTCGCATACTGACGCAGTACTCCAGCATGGCATCAAAATGCCGGGTTCTGCACCTTTTCCTCGTATTCTTCAAATGAAAGAGGGACGATACAAAATGTTTCAAAAGTTTTCCATGCGCACATCTGCTGTTTGGAGAGAGAGTGGGTTGAATGTGACCGAGCGTCAGCCACACAAGGGTTTGTGTGCTGTTGCCATGCCACGTGGCTTCAGGCATCTGCAAAGTCAGCCTCACATCACCTGCCGCCACCACCTCATGCCCACCCTGCTATACCTCTCTCAGCAACACAATCAGACAGAACATTATGCACAGCAGGGCCACAGTCATTGCTTTGATTTGCTTTGCTCACTTGATATATTTGTTTTCTCAGTGTGCACATTGAGGTAATGTGAACTGCCATTTAAAACACCATATGTTGGTGCAAGAACCATTTCTGATAAGATGTTTTGACCAATGTGATTGCTTTCTACAGATTCTGTGTCTGAAAGTCCTGTTGTGTCTGCTTTGCTGTGATCAGCTTTCATTGTGCTAACACTGCAGACCTTGGTTAATTTTAGCACAGCAGATTGGAATATCGTCTCCATGGCAACTGCTTTGGCTTCACACTGTTAACAAAGATATCTTTCACTTAGAAATGCAGATAGATTCCCACCCATTCAGAATCCAGCACAATGGGTGTAGCTTTAACCTCAATATTTTTTGAAGGATTAAGGTGAAATTCTGTGTGCTAGACATGAAGTGATTTACACTTAACCTCTTTAGGCAAACATCAGCCTAGACAAATGCCACAACTGTCTGGCATTATGCATGAGGATCAAAAAGGGAGATGGCTTTGCTAAATGGTCGTTTACTTTT
>NW_015518037.1:0-1148 GCF_001515645.1 Sinocyclocheilus grahami | reverse complement strand
TAGTGATTTTAAAATACATTTTAACCATACTTACTGCTCTGTCATTATTAACTCACCCTGGTGTCTTTCCAAGTCTGTGGAACATAAAAGAAGATATTTTGAAAAATGTCCCTCTTTTTGTCCATACCGTTTAAATGCAATCCATTGTGGTTTGGACAGGTTTGGAACGACTTGAGGGTGAGTACATTTTCAGAATTCTTTCAAGTGCACGTGAGAGTTCGACCTCTCTCAAATGCGCAAGGATGCTCACGTCTATTTTACGCAGTAGATTCAGTGTATTAGGAAAATAAGTAGTTTGATAAACTCTTTCACTAGTGGGAATATTAGTCCAATTCTGTGTTTCCCAACTCATTTTGGGATGTGTGAGTGTGCTGAAGGAAGGCGGGACAGGCGCGTGACATCACTCATCTGTATAAAAGCCACAGCTGTGGCTATGCGCTCGCGCTGTGAGGCTGCAGAGAGAGAGGCGCGCGCACGCTCGCTCCGGCAAACAAAGAGACCCGTCAACATCATCCACAGTGCACCAGAACCCATTCCAGCAAGGCCAAGAGGAAACATGACTGCAAACGGAACCAGCGACATGCTCAAAATCCAATTCGGATTGATCAACTGTGGGAACAAGTACCTCACGGCTGAAACGTTCGGCTTCAAGATCAATGCATCAGCCACCAGCATGAAGAAGAAACAGATTTGGACCTTGGAGCAGAACGGCGATGACTCGAGCACGTTCTACCTGAAGAGCCATCTGGGGAGATACATCGCAGCTGACAAAGACGGCAACGTGACGGGTGACAGCGAGACCCCGAGCGAAGATGGTCGGTTTGTAATCACTGCACATGATGATGGGCGCTGGTCACTGCAGTCTGAGCCTCACAAGCGCTACCTGGGCGGCACCGAGGACAGAATTACCTGCTTCGCCCAGACCATCGCCATCGCAGAGAAATGGAGCGTGCACATTGCCATGCACCCCCAGGTCAACATCTTCAGCGTCACCAGGAAAAGATACGCGCACCTGAGCTCTGAGCAGAACGAGATCGCCATTGATCGAGACGTTCCCTGGGGTGTAGATTCCCTCATCACCTTGGTCTTCCAGCACCAGAGGTATCACATACAGACGTCTGACAACCGGTTCCTGAAGAACGACGGGA
>NW_015518036.1:1903-3224 GCF_001515645.1 Sinocyclocheilus grahami | reverse complement strand
TGCGACAGAGTTTAGCTCAAACACTAATCAAACTAAACCACCTAAACCAACTTAAACTTGACAGTTACAGGCAGGTGGGTTGGAGTAGGTTGGTACTAAACTTTGCAGGCTAGTGCATCTCTGGGAGCAGGGTTGAAGACCTCTATATAGTCACGGTCATAGTCAAAAACCTTGGCCTTGGCTATTCCTTAATTCAAAGGTCCATTACATCTCTTGCTTCTGAGGACTTCTCTTCCCCACTTTGCTCAACAGCCCAATGGTACAATCCATTGCAGGCAAAGTGATCTCTGGTCCCCGGTTCAACGCCACTCAAGAGGTGAAAAATGGGGGTGTTTGGAAGGACTTGACTTTGTGCAGGAGAAGATTTGGTGTCAAACACAGCAATCAAAGCCAAGAAACACATCAAAGAACCCAGCGGAAGATGCACTGGAAGCATTGCAGAGCAATTGTTGGTGTTGGTCAGTTTGTTTGGGTTGTTGGTTCATTGTTGAGGTCTGGTGTTCTGGAAAGGTACTGAGTGGTTGTATGTGATGGTAGATGTTTTGGGCTTTGGCATTGGGTTGGGTTGTGAGGGAGTCTCCGTTCCATTACTGTGGGGCAATTCAACAAGCTGCATCTACTTACAGACAGCGGAGAGGGCCGTGGGGCATTGCAGCTAAACGGCTGCAAGCAGTTGCCCTGGTTGGTGGTGGCTTGTCCTGTAGTTGGCTGGGGACCCTAGGGGGCACAGTGAGGTTGGGCAGGATTGGGTCAAGATACGGGGCAGGGATGGGAAAAGTCCACAAAGGTATAATATGGGACAATTCAGGAAAATATTAAGTCAACAAAAACCAAAGAAGACTAAATCTTCATCAAACTATTTGTTCAAGAATTGTGGGTAGGATGGTCCGTAATGTGTCCAGACATTGATTAATAAAAGTATAGCCACATGTTTTTTTACTTTTTAAAAAAAAGAATTTATCTCAAGGTTCCTGGTGGATTCAGAATTAAATGATGCTTTGGTGGAGGCACATACTGTATGATAAAATATGGTGGTGACAGAAAAAGCCATGTGGAAGAAAAGCTTTGTGAAAGTGTGCAAACATAACCTAACATACATCTACCTTGAACATAATCCATAATTCCACATTTTAAACATGAACAGAGAAATAAATGTCACATTTTCCTGTACAAACACTACCTATAACTAAACGAAAGTAATAAATTATATAATTCTACAAACCTCAAACCACATAAACTGTCCCACATTGTTTGTGTTGAGGAACTGAGTGATACTTTAGGGCCTTTCGCACTGCAGGAACCTTTTCATAGTACCAGAACT
>NW_015518036.1:0-1454 GCF_001515645.1 Sinocyclocheilus grahami | reverse complement strand
TAGTACACACTGTCGGTGCGAATGCAGCCCTTTAAATGGTACTGGACAATAGTTCGTGCAAAATCGTCCAAGTACTTTAGTACGGTACGTTTAGTTCTGGAAGTAAAGCGGTGCGAAAGGGCCTTTTGTAAGCCTTACTGAGGGGAACTATTACCTTGTGAACAATAAAACATACAGTATCTAGGGGTTAGAATATCATAGTAACTTGGGGGAGAGAAGAACTAGTTTGCCAACTAGAAAAGCTGTTACCAACAATCCAAAACATCCTTGCAATGGCAACCTAAAGCAATGGGTTTAAACCACTCAGAAAACCTCAGAAATCACATAGATTCCTAACAACCTAGCATCATAGCAGCAAGTACCAAATATCTTCAGACAATGCAAAGATCTAGTGACAAATGATACTACAGTCTCTCAAGAACTTGTTTGGTGGCTTCAGTGTCATGAAGTTCTAATCTTGAGTTCTTCAAATTTGAGACCTTCAGAACATTTCTCATAGAAATGTTAGAGCAGATAGAGCAGATATCTTTACTTAAACATACTCCTGCAGCCTTCAGGGAAAACCTTGTTTTATCTGATCGCAATTTTCACAGGATTTTTCTTGAGATGGGGCTGTCTAAACAGCTTAGACGTACAACTTCTTTAGGGCAGAGAGAGACAGATGCATTAATCTCATAGAACATTAAACAAACCTGGGCCTCAAGGAAACAGCTTTAATCTTGGGTCAAAAACCATGGATTTGGAGAACAGCAACTCGTCACAAATGATCCTTTCATTTTTAAACACATTAGACCACCTTGATCGTTTGTTCTCTTCGCTTAATTCCTCAATTTAAACCAGCGTGAGGTATAAATTAATAAAATCATTAATACAAAAGTGCACATTAAATCCCACTCCTAGCAATTTTAGGCTTTTTATTTTTGACACAGTACTTCTCATATATCAGATGGTTCATTTAGGTAGTATCTCCTCACAAATGTAAATTCTCATAAACATGAAATGTGAACAGTTCTTGAGTTTATATCTGACCTGGGTGAAAATGAGCGTCTCAGAGCTGCGGCTGTCCAGACTGAGCACGAAACGGATGGATTGGAAAAGCTCCTGGATGCTAGCCCGAAATTGGTCCTCCTCCATCCCACAGGTGGCCCGGGAGTAGAGGATCCGTGACTGGACGATGAATTTAAACAGGTACTCTAGAGCCTGGAGGTAGATTTACAGTATCTGCAAGTATCCAAGCTTTTCAACATTTATGCTATAAAATGTCTTTAAAACACTCCAAGTACAATAAATACAGACAATCCCTGTGCTTGTACCTTGAAGACAAAAGTTCACAATTGTAATATTCACTATGGGAAATTTGTACTTAACTAAATACATCACATTTCCATAAAAAAAAAAACTTTTTTTCTTCTTCATACAATTTAAATTGTACTGAGTAGTTTTTTTTTTTTTTT
>NW_015518035.1:1977-3224 GCF_001515645.1 Sinocyclocheilus grahami | reverse complement strand
TTAAACACACCTGATCCAACTAATCAAGCCCTTCAGGCTTATTTGTAAACTACATGGTATTTGTGTTGGAGTAAAACTCTGCAGGGCTCCGGCCCTCCAGGAATCGAGTTTGACACCCCTTCATTATAACAAACAAAGCATAGACACGATGTAAATAAGAGATTCATTGTGTGACAGAAATATGACAAAATGGGACACGCCCACAACAGGTGAACTCTTTTGGAGAAAAAAAAAAGCACTAACAAAATATGAAAAAAAGTTTCTTATATGGAATATGTAAACATTTGGTTTGCAGGTATCCATGTCATTTTCATGTCATCCAATGACAGCTCAGGGCGTGTGTTCAATATACTTAGATTTTGTTTTAAGTGTCTTATGTTATCGGCGTCTGCTCTGGCTCATGGGCTGGCTGTTTCGTTAGCTTTTGAGCCGCACACACCAGCTGCCCTGTCTCCTCCTGCCAGCCCATCCCACTTTCTGCTCAAGTTACCAGTGATAACACGGCACAGAGGAATCTGTCCTCCTACCCCTCTCTCACTTGGCCCTGGGCCCCTGCGATAGAGCACTAAGCGGGGACTTTTAGTGATGTCAGGGGGTGTGCAGTTTGGACAGTAACCCAAGCCAGTACAAATACAGCCCAAATATATCTACAGCCACTCTGCGGTTGGGGATTGAGTGGGCATCTGGATGAAGATTGGCGCTAGACTAAAGACCAAAGAATAACAGAAGGAAAGAAAGTTTAGGATCTTTGTTTTATAGACTTGAAAAGTGTCCAAAAACCAGTCTGGGATGAACTTCACTTTGGGCTTCAAACCAGCGATGGGAGACTCAAGTTCAGTGGAGAACTTAGAGAAGCAGCTCATTTGCCCCATCTGTCTGGAGATATTCACCAAGCCTGTGGTCATCTTACCCTGCCAGCATAATCTCTGCAGGAAGTGTGCCAATGATGTTTACCAGGTATTGGTTCATATATAGTGTGGAAGTGTCCTATTTTTCATGTTGAACTATCATTCTCTCTGAAGCATCCAAAAATTTCATTAACAAAAGAGCTGTTCAGTTTGTAGTCCTAAAACCTGGAAGATAATCAACATTTTCAAGCCATCTATTCCCTTTGGAATTCTTAATGGGTTTTTGGAATAGCGGATTTGGATTTATGAGTAAAATAAGTTCTGTGGTTAAATTAACTTGAAGAGAATTTCACATTTTGTTCTACACCATATATTACCTCATATTCGCCTGAATGCAAG
>NW_015518035.1:0-1431 GCF_001515645.1 Sinocyclocheilus grahami | reverse complement strand
GAGTGATACAAACAGTCAAATGTGTCCGGTGGCATGAAACGCCACACAGCCAATCAAATCCAAGGACCTAACTGGAACTAATGTCGTATGACGCTACAATGGAACAGAGGTTGATAATAGTTGGTGTGAGCTGTTGTAAATTTGGGCTTTTTTTTGCACTTAACTTACTGAAGCTATTTTTAGAAGCTATACAGTATTCTTCAACCTAATTTACTTTAAAAGACCTTTAATGAGTTGAATTTTGAATTGTGAGAATGAAACAAGACCTCAGAGGCCCACAGCAACTGTTTAATAGAGATAAATGATCCATTTAGCCTTTCTTCTTTGTGCCAAATCTTTTTTACCTTGCTCCTCTGAGGTATTAGTCTAGTCATCTCATCCTCAGAAAGAGGTTCAGCTTTCAGTGGAGCCATTAGTATTCTCTCTGAGTGGAGTGGGAGCCTTTGGGCCAGACTTTAACATGATTGAGTGCTGCTATCCATCCATAATAATTCTCATTGTTTACTTTTAACAGTTACCCAAAGATAACTGACAGACAAATTACATTTTGCTGGGCAAAGGTATCCATACATTCACCTATTAATTGGCTACAAGTATTGCCTTTTACAGCAGGTCTGCTCTTTTCTTAAGTCCTACTTTCTTTATTACATAAAAATGCAGGTGGATGAAACAGTCCTAGGAGATTTTTTTTTCTGTGAAATGCTATACATTAAATCATGTTGATTAACTAATGTTTATTCAACATTTATCCTTCATTGGTTCAGGCCTCCAACCCTCTTTGGCAAAACCGGGGCACTTTGTCTACAGGGGGACGTTTCCGCTGCCCATCTTGTCGGCATGAGGTGTTATTGGACCGGCACGGAGTATATGGCCTTCAGAGGAACCTGCTAGTGGAGAATATCATTGATATCTACAAATCTGAGTCTACCAGGTCAGTTTCAAGTTTGAAGCACCTCAAAAGCACTCTTTTTTGTTTTTGTCCGGACCTGTTCCACACACCAAGAACACACATTTCTGTTCTGGAAGAAAGCTATTTGTTGTACATACTTCAAAGCAGTCTTCTCTGTATAGAGATCCAGCAACGCCCCAAGCGGTGTAGCAAAAATACACTGTATGCCAACAGATTTGAATTGTGTTTCAAAAGTCTTGTGACACACCAATACCCGACACTTGTTCTGTTTCATCAATGAGGATTAAACCCTGTGTAGTGACACAAATATGTGATTTACCCGCTTGTGGGAGATTTTCTGCCACGTCACGTAAACGCAACAGAGACATGGGACCTGAGGCTCTGGTGACTGCTCCAATCCTTTGCCAAAATACTAAATATAACTAGGACGCTTTATCCCTATGGCAATAAACAATGTGTCATGAGAACTCCTGTGAAAAACATGCATAATTGGGTATAATAAGATAGATAGACTTTGAGGT
>NW_015518034.1:2377-3224 GCF_001515645.1 Sinocyclocheilus grahami | reverse complement strand
GGCTCGACAATCTCGAGGTGTCCCTCGGGAAGAGATGCAACTCTACTGAGCACTGCTCTGGGCCATCCATAAAGGATAAATACGTGACCGCGCTGTACTTCACGTTCAGCTCACTGACCAGCGTGGGCTTTGGAAACGTGTCTCCGAACACCAACTCTGAGAAGATCTTCTCCATCTGCGTCATGCTCATCGGATGTAAGTCTGAAAAACATGTTCTGTATTTACGCAAATAGCTTAAATTCTGTCACCATTATTCACACTCATGACGTCCCAAACCAATGTGTTGTTATTTTTCACGAGAAACACAAAAGGAGAAAGTTTCCATGGAAAAAACAACATTACGATGAGTAAATAATGACAAAAGTGTAATGTTTGGATGAAAATGACAATATATACACTAATAAAAGCATGATGTATGCGTAATAACAGCAATATATGCACTACCATCCAAAAGTTTGGTTTGCTATTCAGCAAGGATGCAGTTTGAGCAAAAGTGACAGGAAAGACATTTAAAATGTTACAAAAGATTTCTGTTTCAAATAAATGCTGAACTTTCTATTTATCAAAGAATCCTGAAAAATGCATAACTCTTTTTCAACAAACTGTTTTCAACATAGACAATAATAATAAATGTTTCTTTTATACTATTTCACAGTATCACAGTTTTGACTGTATTTTTAATCAATTAAATGCAGCCATGGTGACTTCTTTAGAGAAAACATTACCGTTCCCAAACTTTTGAACGGTGGTATACTGTAGCAAAACGTCACAAGGTAAAAGAAAACATGTTAAATTAATATTCTTATGAATTTGAGAGGAAAATTCGGTTGAGATGCATGTCCCGAGA
>NW_015518034.1:0-700 GCF_001515645.1 Sinocyclocheilus grahami | reverse complement strand
AAAAAAAAAAAAAACATAAAACAATAATTATCAATAAAATTATCTCATACAACCAAGGTTATTATAGTTAATAAAAATGAATAAATAATTTGTATCTAAAATAAAATATAATATTAAAAAACACAAATAAATTTGGAATAAAATACATTTTATCTGAAATAAAATAAAATATTAAAACACCTTAAACATACTTTATGCCAGCTTGATGTAAAGGCAACATTTCCTGTTTTTATAACTAAAACTGAAATAGAAATTTAATTTAAACAAATAAAAAAAACAAAAGCACACAACAAAATTGCTAAAACTTTAAAATGAAAATGAAAACAGAAAAACCCTAATCAAAATAATAACAACTATAATAGTATCTTAATGATGCTAATATAACATTGTATACAACTAAAAGTTATTGTTCACATTTTTGGCTGAACTATTCCTCTCAATGATCTCTGAAATATTCATCAGTGTAAATGTGTGAGTGTTTGTACTGAAAGCAACACCTTTCTCTCTCCATGTCTGCCTCATATGAAATGGAACGACCTCGTCTCGCTGGGAAGAGCAGGAGGTATTTATATACATTCAGTCTCAGCTCTAGAGACTCTCTCGTGCACATCAGCCTTCACTCTGCTCATCTCAGTTACACAGTTAGCACTCTCCTTCAAGGGCCCTTAGCAGGAAATGCTTGTTACCAAAAATTATTTTT
>NW_015518033.1:2106-3225 GCF_001515645.1 Sinocyclocheilus grahami | reverse complement strand
GAACGTCTACAAATACGCCTGGTTCTTCTTTGAACTTCTTGTAAGTTGGTGGTGATTGAATATGTACATGTTCCTGAGCAAACCAGCTTTGGCTGTCCTTGAAGCTTCACATATAAGATGCTCTGTAGATGTTGTGTATGAGCTTTTTTCCCCCCTAATTCTCATTGTCTGTACGCACACACTCCAGGTGAAGAGCATGAGTCAGCATGTGTCTCAGCTGGATAAGAAGGCAGTCCCTCGAAGGAATAGATTTTCGGATCGTTTCAAAGATGACATCACCACTATTGTCAACGTGGTGACTGCTGAGATCGGAAACATTTTAGTAAAACAACAAAAGGTGATTGAATCCATCTGAACAGATCATAATCTAATCCAAGAACTGTTTGGTAACTCAGTAAACATGGAGCACATGAGACAAACTGGAGGTTAGGTCTTCTGGAGGAATGTTATTTGTCAGTGCTAATGAGAAGAGATGTGTGTGTTTATTTGTCTTCAGGAACTGGAGCAGGCAGAGAAGGTTAACATCAGCCTGGCTTTCTTCCTGTATGACCTGATGTCTCTGATGGACCGAGGCTTTGTGTTCCAGCTGGTGAAGAATTACTGCAACCAGGTCCTGCAGCTCATCTCATTTACTAATGATTGTCTTAATAGAAAGACATCATTCACAAATAATCGGTTCAGTGAACATCACAAGCTTTTCCAGCGTGAACCTTTTTAGGCATGACTTTTGAAGTAAAGCATAGTGATATTTCAGCGTGAATACAGAAAAATGATTTATATGAAACAAATATATGAATGAACAAAACAATATAATATTTTATTAATGAAATGTTTAGAAAATCTGATGGGTATTTGCGCAAACAAAAATTGTTTAACAAATATTCCATAAACTGGTGTCAAAAAATCCAACAATAATGTCACCATTCAATTTTTTAACATTATTATGTAGCTTTTTTTGTTTTAAATGTACATATAAATATATTTTGTTGCTCTGCTAGACAAATATTAGGTGAAAGGGGTGAATGTTATCACGTTCCTAGAACACTCATTCATATTTTTAGGATCAATATATAACTAATTGACTAGTATATTAAATTAAAAATGTCTTTATTTATACAT
>NW_015518033.1:0-1825 GCF_001515645.1 Sinocyclocheilus grahami | reverse complement strand
CAGTATGAGGTTGGAGTTTTTGAGGGTCCTGTGCAGTCATGAGCACTACCTCAATCTCAGCCTGTTCTTCAGCAGCCCTGCGTCTGCCCCCGCCTCCCCGTCACCCTCCACCTCCTCACAGGTCAGTGAAGAAACAACATAATTCTGCTGTGTTATGTCTGTGTTACGCCTCGTCTAATACTCGCAGTATTTGGAAACAATGAGTATCTAGACAAAATCTTTGTCCTTGTCACCAGACCTCCAGCTCGTGCAGTTTTCAGGACCATAAGATCACAGCCATGTTTGATCTGTCGCAAGACTTTAAGCAGCGGCATTACTTGACCGGACTGCTGCTGACCGAACTCAGCACTGCACTGGACATGGAGTCAGAGGGGTCGGTCACATTTAATGTGTGCCACTAAAGGGTTTAGTACATTTTTCAAGAGTGCATTTACCAAACGTTATTAATTAATGTGTGTATACGCAGGGGGAGAGTACAACAAAAGGCCATCAGTGCCACATACAGCTTATTGTGCGCTCATGATCTGGACCAGCGCTGCTCAAGGCCAGAGGTCAAGGCTAAGATTGCTGCTCTCTACCTCCCTCTAGTGGGCATCATCATTGACTCCATCAATTACCTTGACTTCACAGGTACTGCCTTACACAAGTCACGTTGTTAATCTGGCCCCTTGTCCAAATACCTACACTTGCAGTCTTTGCACTTGACCACTTGACTACTTATATGACGTATTTCCTGTATTTGGTCCAAGTGTGAGCATGAAGTGTGTGTAGAACTTTTCATTAACTGATGGGACACATTATAGTGCTGTAAAAATGCAAGTGTTTACAGAGTTTTATTTTTATATTCAATACTTTGCATTTTAAAATCAACTTCTAAATGTCTGTTCAGTAGTCTCTATAACAGATGACATAATTTAATTCTGTGGTGCTTCTAATTAAGTGATAAAAAGCAGTTGCAAATGTTGTAAAAAAATATATATATATATCACCACTACTCATTTGCACCAATAAAACATGCAACTCTTTGTTTTACTACCAAATTATACAGTATGTAATATCTGATTATTATTAATATTTAACATACATTGGAAAGGTTTCCGTGACCTTTCGCAAGATCTCGGCAAAAAGTCTCACAATTTATTTCCAGAACATGATGCATGATGGGATACACTAAGATAGTGTGTTAAGGGCACTGCGCTTTGGCGTTTTTAAGACCTGGCACAGTCTTGCACACTTAGTTCCTGTCGCACACACGTGCTCTCAAGTGGCCAAGACCGCAAGTGGGGGTATTTGGACAAGGGGTCAGTTAGACTTGATAGTTGCTTTTAGCCAGTGGGCCAAAGTGCTGGATTATGGCTCTTTGGTGGTGCATGATGGTAGTTTGAAATTGAAAATGCTTTTCAGATCTATGGTTTATATGTGTGAGTGAGTAAATATTGTCTTCACAGTATCTGACTCGCGTGGCAGTAAAGGCAAATCTGGTGGGCCTGAGGAAGATCCTGACAGCATCACCCCCATCAATCAGTCTGTTGCCATGGCAATCGCTGGAAATCCTTTCAACACTTTAGCGAGAAATGCACTGGTCTCTATGGCCTCTGTGGTATGAAATATTATTATTATATTATATTATATTATAATTATTGTAATTTACATGATAAATAAATGGAAACTAAATATTTAAATAATTTTATTATATAAAAAAGTCTGTGGACTGATCAATGTTATTTTAGTATCATATATGATACTTTTTATTAATATTTCAAACTAGTTTTATTTTTATATAACTAGGTTTCACTTGAATTTTAGTTTACATTTTAGTAATTGT
>NW_015518032.1:1165-3225 GCF_001515645.1 Sinocyclocheilus grahami | reverse complement strand
ACTCATTCTTTGAAAAGACACCAACACAATGCTACTTCCATGAGATGTTGCCAAAGAAAAAAAAAATGTCCTAAGGTCCTGATTAACAGGCCTTTTGTCAGTTATTGTTCCATGGTACATCTGATGCTGTCGACTTAATAATGCTACAATCTACAAATTCAGGATGGGTCATGGTGATTGAATAGTTATCCACCAATCAACTAGCCAATTAGTGAGGTCTACTAGTCTCCATAGTTTTTTTTTTCAACAATTTAAATCTCAGTTCTTCATAATTCATAAAGTTCTAATAATTGTACTATGAATATTTAGACCACGGTGTTATTTTCCCTTCTGTGGCACAATCTAGGCTATAGCTATTCTTAAATGTAATAGTGCAAATTAGATGAACACACAATAAAAAAAAGCATGTGATTGGAGTGTATCAGATGCTTAAAAATAACAGTACTTCATTAATAAATTATAAGTATATATTACTTATTACAGATAACTTCCTTAAGACTGACTAGTTGTCCAGAAAATGCACTGACAATCGCTTTTCCAAGTCAACTATGAAAACATGATTTGATACTACAAATTTAGAAAATTAATTTTTTTACTAGGGAAAAAAAACTATTTTACTGGGATTTGATACTCCTCCAAACTGGAAATAATCCGAGTGAAATAGGATGTACATTAGAAAAATGTAGGACATTGGTTGGGTGGTGAAAAGTGGGCGATCCATAACAGAATGAAGCCAAATCTAATGAAAGTTTGCAAAAATAATGCCTAAATCATATTCATCCTCAGTAACATTAGTTGAAAGGGAAAGTTGTTTTCTGAGGAAGTTAATACATATTATATATAATATTATAAAGAAAAATATTTATTTGGAATAACATCCACAGATGAACCATTCACCGTGTGTTAAGAAACCTAACAGGACTGGATTTAATTTCATATTGACTTTACATTCTCTGACCCTGGACTAAAGACAATGAGGCTATTTTTTTAATCTCCTATCTGCTTGTATTGTCTGTGTGTGATAATGACACCAGATATCTGAGGTCCTGAACTCAACTGATATATTTGCCTTTTGTCAGCTTTATATTTCTCCTCCACTTCCCTCATAAATCTAAACAATTCTCACAGCTCATGCTTGTGGAAATTTACTAGGCTTGTAGAACTGCATAATGTCTGTGCATTGGGACTTACTGTAACATTGGATCACTTCACTTGATGCAGCAGCTTACAGTAGGAAATGATGTCACTAGTGGTGGGAGGAAAAGGGTGAGCATGCTTGAAACATACTCCACGCAAGTACATGAGTGCAAATGCTGCAACGCTAACCCAATTTAACGTGTCAGTGCATTCCAACGTGTATCAGAGAGCAAGCATGCGCAATCTCAGCACTGTCACAAGGGGCGCTATAGTACGGAAGCCCGTTGTGTGCCTTTAAATCTCACATTTGCGACTTTACAGTTTGCAATTGTAAGTGTATTTCTTGCAGTTACAAAGTTGCATTTGCGAGAAACTCCGATTTTTTTCTCTCTCTCATAATTACGTCTCCTTAATTGCATCCATTTATTTTTGTAAAACTTTCGCAAAATTACTCGTTTCATTTTTTTACTTTGAGGTGGAAACGGGCTTCCATATTACAGTGTGCATTAGTGTATTTCTCACAGTAACAGGAAACAAAGTTGCATTTGCCAGAAACTCAGAGCTTTATATTCCATAATTGCGACTTTGTAACTGACAGTTGCAAGTTTATTTCTTTTTGTACACTTTCGCAAAATTACTCGTTTCATTTTTTTACTGAGGTGGAAACAGGCTTCCAAACTATAGTGTGCATTAATGTAGCATGTCTTTTAAGCTGAAGTTATAGTTGTTGCTAGGTTTATAGCAGGCAACATGAATAACAAAGACTACCCTCAAGGTATTCTCCCTACCTTCTCAATGCCAACATGATGTCTGTGCCTGAATATGTTCAGTCTCCAAGCAGAATATCATAGCAGACGTAGATGGGTTTTCTGTTTAGTTCGGGGCTGGCTGGCTCTGGCTGGACTCTCTAATGATTTCGGAAG
>NW_015518032.1:0-438 GCF_001515645.1 Sinocyclocheilus grahami | reverse complement strand
AAAAAAATGTTGTCTACTTGTATTAAAAGCAGGACAGTCCAATCAAATATTGAAGCATGCCGGTAAAAAGGCTTTTTTCAATATTTGTACAAAGCGTTGTGAAACGTCCCTTCAATAACTATGTACACTTGAACCCACTGTCCTTTGAGAGAAACTCTATTGGAAGTGTGGAAAATAAAAATAAACCAAGCTTATTTAATGAATACTCATTTCAAAAATTCTCTACATTATTCAGTTACATCAGCGACCAGGAAGGCAGCTAATGTTACTGGCCTAGCCTAGCGCCCTCTGTTCAACAACATAGTGAGGTAGACTGTAAATCTTACACTTAAAAACCTGGTCATTTATGGTAAACTCCAGTCTAAGGGCAACAAAGAGCACAGGAATTGGATATATGAGATTGTGCCTCCAGGCCACAGGAGAATTTGGGCAATTAAC
>NW_015518031.1:22077-22467 GCF_001515645.1 Sinocyclocheilus grahami | reverse complement strand
AGAGGAGAGGAGAGGAGAGGGGCGCCCAGAAAACGCCCTGCTGCTCAATCCTCTCAAAATTAAAAGTTTATCGCGCCATTGACGGTACGCTCGCATTAAAGGATGGGAAGTTTGAGTATGCTCAGTTGTTTAAAGTAACCACTTCATAGATTGTTTTGAGGGGGAAAGTTAGGAAAACCTCTATTGTTCCCATTGGATTATTTTTTTCCGCTTTATTCTGGACAAGCCCGGGGCACTTTTTGGAGGGCGGGGAGTCGGAGGCTGTCTAGGCCCGCTGCTCGACAACTTGAAAGAAGATCTTGTATCTTTAATGTGAACCAGAAAAGTTGGGCATATCGCTCTTCGTTGCTCAGACTGGCGCCAGGACAAGGCAAAAATGTCGCTAGGAGC
>NW_015518031.1:21550-22067 GCF_001515645.1 Sinocyclocheilus grahami | reverse complement strand
TCAACTGTGAGGAAGCTCAGTGTGCACGTTGATGTCTCTTTTAATATCCTCGGCATTTGTACATAAACATCGCGCCACTTCCTACTTTCCTTGTCAATAACTTGTGGCTAACCTCAAGTCCCAATCTCCGCGTATAAAAGTATTCTCTCATACACTTGCCATATTTGAATAACTCTGCTCCGTCAAGTTCTGAGTTCAACTGTTGCCTCGCTCCAAATATAGTAATATTGTTGGCCTACAACATGACAATTTCGTAATTCCCCCTTCCTGCTGTTGATGGCTTGTTTGGGTCTGGAAGTAGACTGTGCTATTAGCTGGCCTGCAGGTGAAGGTATTGGATACATATCTCTGAGAGCAGAAATCTTCACAGATTATTCTAATCTTTTCGAAGTGCACTTCGTAGAATTGATTTATTTATTTATTTGTGAACTGATAGATGAACGTTCAGTGCCCTTATGTGTTTGTGGGCACATGTGCTGCTCAGTTGGTGCCAAGTGATAATATCTCAAGAGCTTGT
>NW_015518031.1:19232-20377 GCF_001515645.1 Sinocyclocheilus grahami | reverse complement strand
GTGTGTGTGTGTGTGTGTTGTTGTTCATTAGGAGAGTGCTGGTGACAGAGTTTCTCCACAGCTGAAGAATGTGTGTGTTTCCTGGTGAGGAGATGAGCAGAGGAGAAGTGGGAAGCAGTGAGTGGGAGGGAACAGGCTTCATTCTCTTTCTCTCTTTCTGTCTTTCTCTCTGCCATTTTTAGCTCAAGTCCCTCTCTGGTTTAGCTCAGGGTAGGAGATAGCTCTGTGTGAGAGTGTTTAGCTGTAACGAGATGCTTCTAGAAAACACATCACAGATATTTCCATTTCGTTAATGCAATATTCTTCCAATAAGAAGTTGAGAATGCAAACACTTCTTATCCCCAAAAATACAAATATTCTGTTTCTCTTTGCTTTCACCCCCTTCATGAACTCTTTAACTTGTCATTAATTATAGCTCAAGCTGATTACTGACAGTTATCCAGCATAATGCGATTGATTTCAAGCCTTTAAATCAAGTATTTGAGCCTGAGATTATACCCGCTTTGGCCAGTCTGTGTGTGTTTGGAAGAGTGATGCCAAGTGAATATATCAGGAATTTTTTGAATTTTCCATGTATGTTTCCAAAAGCACTTTTCCATATTTATGGTGTAATGTAAGCCTCCTTTTTTACTCTGATTACTACATTGTCTTATTGTGACAATGTGTTTATAGTCCTGCACTACAGGCACAAAAAAGGTTCCAACAGTTCTTGAATCAACTTAATGTCAGAAACTGTATTTTTACATGTAATGGTCACCTGATATTTTTTTTTAAACAGCTGATGTGGATGCTGGTGTATGACACGGTTTAATTTAAAAGGTAGTAAACAACATATGCATAACAATTGTAAGCAAAATGTAGTATTAAAATAAATCATATAGTATTTTACACACAAAAAAAAGGAAATGGTTAAAAACAATGAAAAAAACAGCAGTGCACTGGCAAATCTGTGCACACTAGGAATCATATTTCCCTTAAATAAAGACACACTCTTGTGTGTGAGGATTTAGGTTATAGATTCTCAGTGCTGTCAAAATAAAGGTATTTCTGTTGTGATACTTATCGGCCAATGCTGATAAATAAAAATGGCCTAATATCGGCTAGGGCTGGGTATCGATTCAGATGTCCCGATTTGATTCGATTTC
>NW_015518031.1:2293-2704 GCF_001515645.1 Sinocyclocheilus grahami | reverse complement strand
AAAAAGGTCCGAGTCAAAAGAACGATTCGATCACGGATCGGACATCGCTAGTTGATGTCAGAGAAACGAACTCGAGGCTCGAGCCACCGGCTGGAATACCGAAGAACCGATCCGCGGAACTGGCGCGAGCGACCTAATCCACTAACGACGTGCGAGACACTTTAGGAAAGCGCTTGCGAGTAACTTAAAATAATTAACTTGATCAGATATTATTAATAAAACGCACCGGTTCCGTTTCACGTCGCAGTTAGTGTGTTGTTGCAGGAATGCGTTGGAGTTTGTGGTCTGGTCGACTCCAACAGATGCTCGCCTGTGAACAACAGCAACGTTGTTTATGAACTGGGGAAGATTTGAAGTCAGGCTCAGCCAGAGGCGGGGAGGAGAGAAGAGGAGAGGAGAGGAGAGGAGAGG
>NW_015518031.1:0-1164 GCF_001515645.1 Sinocyclocheilus grahami | reverse complement strand
TCAAACAGAAAAATGTTTTTAAATTATTTAAAAAGTTTCTTTTAGAAGACTGTGATTATAAATAACTTGAAAACAAGAGAAATTAATTCTAATGCTCATCATATATGTTTTTTTTTTCAATGGCCAATCACTACTGTTTAAAAGTTATATATATATATATATATACACGTTTTTGTTTACATAATATGCGTGCGCACATAATATGTGATCATGTAACACTGACAACTGTAGTTATGGCTGATGATAATTCAGATTTGCCATCACAGGAATGGATTACATTTAAAATGTTAAAATAGAAAACATTCAATTTAAAATTCTAATAATATTTCTCTGTTTTACCATATTTTTGATTAAATAAATGCAGCAAAACATGTCAATTGAAAAGAAACTGTACATTATTGACAAAACAAATACTGATTATTGGCAGATTCCAATAGCTTTATCACTAGTTTAGTCCTAAATTTGATAGTTAATGCTTACTTGTCTAATTTCTGCAACACTAATGACATTAAACAGAAAATTTTTTTAAAAAGTATGACAAACTCTCAACCTATCAACCTTTGGTCAGTATGACATATAGTCCCACCCCAAACTCTTGCTATTGGATAAATCAGTGTTGTTGTGTTGGGCTGGTTGTGATGCATAAACTAACAGTCATGATTTGACAGAACAACAGTGTTCACTGTTCAGGGAAACTAGCCTATTAATGGATTACTTATGATTTTGGATAAGATAAACTATTTGCATGCCTAAAAGAAAGTATTTTATATCGGAATAATTGTTAGTTTTACATATGTTTGTTTGGACTTATACAAACATATGTGTGTGTGGACACAGATACACGAAGTAGATGTGAAACTTACTGCTCATAGTAAGTGAAGTGATTTATTTGAGGCAGTCAAGGAGGCAGTTCTTTTGGTACTGAATGTTCCTGCATGCATAAACTGCATGTAAAATGTCAGATCTTTGTGGCTGATTAAAGTTAATCTGGTCCAAAACCAAACAATACTCCACAGACACTTGATGAAGCAGGATTTGACTCACTGTATCTGGGCCAGAGTTTGGTCTAAGCTCTGAACAGATATCTGAGAGAGAGAGATATGGGTCATCTTGCTGAGAGAATCGGTGTGTATGCTTATCAAGGAGGTGTGTGTGTGTGTGTGT
>NW_015518030.1:0-1205 GCF_001515645.1 Sinocyclocheilus grahami | reverse complement strand
GTCTGTCTGTCTGTCTGTCTGTCTGTCTGTCTGTCTGTCTCTCACTCAGAGCTGCTCGACTGTCCTCTGCAGTGCATTCACGTGCGCTTATATATCAGGGGAGCATATAAAGACGCCTGAGAATCAGTAGCATTCAGTTTAACACAGCAAAGAGTCAGAAATACCTGCATAGAGCAGTAAATGAATATTGATTTATGCATATGCATTAATGAGATGAATGCATGAATGAATCAGCAGCATGTGCCAAACTCTTCTTTATTATCTCTGCTCTGTTAATGTTTGATTTGTTGTATTCTTCCTTTCAGAGCTGACAAAAATATCCTAAGAACGTTTTCCTAACATTACCATAAAGCTGTAAAAACGTTTCTTTTTCTGATTGTTCTCTGACAGTTCAAAACATCAGGTTTTTTAATCGTTTTAAGCTTTTTTTTAACGTTAAGGGAACATTCCATTTTATAATTCTGCAAACGTTATGGGAATGTCACTTTTGAATGTTCTCCGAACGTTCTGAAACAAGTAGCAACATTTCAAAATGTTTCATAAAATGTTTCATGAACAATGTATAAATGTTTTTTAATTTTGGGTTATGCAAATGTTAAGGATACATCATGGAATGTCTCTTCTGAATGATCGTTCTGAAACACCTAGTAACATTTAAAAATGTTAGACAAACATTTCAGAAATAAAACATTCCATGAATGATGTATAAATAACGTTTTTGTGCTAACGTTTCGAGAACATTATTAAAGACCTGATAACCCTGAATGAACGTTCTATTAAGGTTCCTAGAAGAACGTTTGAGAAGCTTGCCAGAACGTTCCCTGTTAGCTGTTCTGTCACACCAGTGAAGCTCTGAATCAAACTGAATTCATCTGAAGGAGTGAGATTAGTTCATGCACACAGTCTCTCTCTCTCCAGCGCTGCAGTGGGATGTTGATCTCAGCAGGTTCATGTCTGTCTGTCTTCAGAAGGTTCCGGAGTGCAGCTGTGTCTGTGTAACTCAAAGCAGGAGCACAGTCAGTGAATCAGAGCTGTGAGAACATACCGTCATCCAGACGCTGTGAGAGGGCTTTCCAGCGTCCCTCGGGTCCGACACACATGTGCTTAACGACACATCTCTGTTTCCTTCAGCTCAAGGGTGAGATGTGAGATGTGATCCTGATCACTCTAACCCGACTGATTCAAAGTGTGTGAAACTAATGGTG
>NW_015518029.1:1859-3226 GCF_001515645.1 Sinocyclocheilus grahami | reverse complement strand
ACTTTCATTTTCACATAATACTTCAATAAAATTACACAACAATATCATCATAGTTGAGGTTCTGAAACGAAACTGGTACAAAAAAAAGGTTGCATGATCACGCTGCCATATGTAACTCCTTATATTCATTATAACATATCATATTATAAGGGCATCACTGCAAGAAACTTTCACAGGATCCATTCGATATTGCATTTTTTTAAAAATCCAAACAAACAATAATACTCTGTATTTTTTATTTTTATTTGATGTTTACCAATGCAGCTAACTGTTAATAAATGGAACCTTACTGTAAAGTGTTACCAGTTAAGAAAATTACATTTGCCAGCCAAAAACAGGTTTCACAATGTTTCTCAATCAACAGAGAAATTAGATATACCAAGAGGAAATGCACTTACTGAATATAAAAAAGATATCATGATAATATCATTATAATTCAGTTCCGTGCTGCTGTCAGAAGAAGTGCCATTAGCAGTAAGTGTTTAGTAGTGGATACTGAGTAAGAGAGTAGTCAACTCGGAGTGGTTTGAGGTTTTTTAGTCTTCCTTCCTGCTGCGCTCAAGAAGGTCAGTTCAGAGGAAGTGAGATTCAGTCACTTGCTGTTTTTTCGGTAGCTGATCAGAACAGGTTCTGTACCCTAAAACATCCGTTAAGATGGCAGGATTGTTTAGGATCTGGATATTTATGGTTCTCCTCTTGGGATTGATAGATCCATCTCAGGCCTCTCTGCGTCCTCGCATGTCATTCTCTCAGGGTAAGTGAAGCTCGGATTGAAAGATGATAGCGAGACATATTCTACTGGTGCAAAAACTCACACTTACAGCGATTGTCAGATGTGCATCTTGAGGGCAAAGGATATTAGTCATTTGTAACCACATTTCCGTCAGAATGTGTTTCCATATGAATAATTGAGAAATTAATTGTTATAAAGTAGTTTGGTCCTCTGACTTCTATGCAAATACAAAAAAAATCAGCTCAACTTTGGTACAAGAAAATAATTCAGTATGTTTTATTCATGAATCACAAGCAAAATCTTCGCATTTGATTCACAGTAAATTTAAACTCATTTCATAAATATGACCCATGTTCAGATGACCAAATAGCACAGTCATGTTGGGCAAACACACATTCTGTGTAAGTTTTGTAATCTTTCTTCTCTAAACGTGTGAGTTGTGGCTTTGTTTGTTTTTATCCATTACTGTTGTTCTGCAAATGCTTGATGGTCTAAATGCTGCTCGCTTGAAACCACCGCTGACTGATTATCTGCACTACACTCTCAAAGGCCTGCTGCTGCAGAGAAGCATGTCTTAAGACTGTGGTTAGTTTTTGCTTTAGAGTATATCAGACATCAGTGAGGACAATTAGAT
>NW_015518029.1:0-1088 GCF_001515645.1 Sinocyclocheilus grahami | reverse complement strand
CGTATTTCTGTTTGTCTGTATGTGCAGTATTGCTAAACCTCAGCTCATGGGCCTTGCTTATTTCCTCAGATCAAAAAGAGGAAAAGAGTGTCAGTGTTGTGGTTTCATTGCTTAACTGTGAATATAATCACTGTTTAAAGGTCAAAAGCAAATAAAGATGTTTAAAAGAAATGGGTGAAGAAAAATCAGTTTGTGTAAAATACATGTGCCAGTCTCTCAGAAATGTAGGGGTCAAGGTTTATCTGGTTGCTTTTTCTTCCACAGGAAGCTCAGAGCGTCTCTTGGGCATCTACCACAGCTCTACTGTGAAGAACACCAACACTCTGCTGCTCAGCACTGATGCTGACACACTGTTTGTTGGTGCTCAGGATGCTCTGCTCTCTCTGGATGTCAGTCAGTCTGATAGTATTACACTCAAAGACAAGGTGAGAAAGATTGTGTAACCCTTCAGGAATATTGTGCTATATATTTCAGATTACACTCTCTAAACTTCTGTCATGAAGATCACCCTAGACTTGGAGGGGAAATTACATAATTAAAAATGTTACACTTTTTTACAGTTGGAATGGGCAGCATCTCCACAAAATATGAAAACCTGTACAGTGGCCTCAAGGACGGTATGTAGGCTACCATTCCTAACATTCACTTTAAATTTCCTTTACTAAATGTAAATGTCAATGTCAATGGCAAATTTCCAAGCTGATAAAAAGGAGAAATATATACTGTGTATATATATATATGTATATATATATATATATTAGTGCTGTCACTAATTATTAAGGATTAATTAATAATTAATCGCATCCAAAATAAAAGTTTTTGTTTACATAGTATGTGTGTGTACTGTGTACTATTATTTTATTTATATAAATACACATCCATGCATGTATATGTCTAAGAAAATATGTTAAGAAAATTTATATATATATATATATATATATATATATATGTATATATATATATATATATATATATAAGAAATGTTTTTTGAGCACCAAATCAGTATATTAGAATGATTTCTGAATTATCGTGTGATGCTGAAAACTGGAGTAATGATGCTGAAAATTCAACTTTGCCATTACAGGAAT
>NW_015518028.1:1597-3228 GCF_001515645.1 Sinocyclocheilus grahami | reverse complement strand
TATATATATATATATTACATAAATATTTATAAGATATGTTTTGAGATACTATAAAAAAGATTGGAATTATAACATGGAAGCTGATGATTTCTGTGGTTGTGTTTGATTCAGCGGGGCTGCGGTGCGGTTTGATGACATAGCAGGGCAGGATTTGGCAAAACAGGCACTGCAGGAAATCGTTATCCTGCCTGCTCTTCGTCCAGAGGTTTGTCTCTCCACATCTGTATTGTCTCAGCTGGTGTAGCCTAAAGATCGTGGGCCAGTTGAAACATAAGAAAATTATTTTTCTTTTCTTAATCTATGGGGTTTTGATGCAGGGCTGGGGTTTGATTCACTGCTGGGCTGGTAACCAAAAGTTTTTTGTTTTTTTTTGGTTCAAAGAGATGATTCATGTACGCTGCATTAAAACCACTGAGCATGTCACTTAGCTCCAGATTACTGTACTGTAAATCACAGTTTTGTATTTAGTCATCTCATGGTGGTTAATTCATCCCTAGAAATCTTTTTTTGTTCCTGTCTGTTTACATTCTACAGTATTGGTACTCTGTACTGCTAATATTATAGAACAAATTGTATTTTTACATTTATGAAGATATTTATGTTGATCTTCTCAGCTGTTTACTGGTCTCAGGGCTCCCGCTAGAGGACTCCTGCTCTTCGGCCCCCCTGGAAATGGGAAGACCATGCTGGTAAAGCACAAAAAAGCCTCTTTTTAGATGCATTTTTATTTATATACCATAAGAACAGAACAGAATTTGAGCTTTTCCATTTCCTCACAGGCGAAAGCTGTTGCAATGGAATCTAACGCTACGTTTTTCAACATCAGTGCTGCCAGTCTCACCTCCAAATATGTGAGTATTCATGAGATGTTGCCTAGAGATGGTCTAAAGTTAGCCTAATTAGGGGCCAAGCACCAATGGTGTGTAGCCCCTCTAGCGTTTGCTAGTTTTCTTATTATTATTCATCCTATGCAAAGTTAGCAATGTTGACCCAAAATTGGATGAGACAGTGACTTTTCAGTTTATTAAAATGAAACATTGCACGCTTCTTTAGCACCATGATCTGAGGGTACCTGCCAAATTTGGTGACCGCCACACCTTGGAATCGGAAAAATGGCTATTTTTCTTTGAGTCATGTCGAATCTATCAAATACTTTTCCAGGATTGGATGAATTTCCTGTCCGCCATTTTGAAATTTGTTGTAATTATCAATATTATCTTGTCGTCACTTGTATGGCTCATTGACAGCACATCCTGTTGTTACCTGAGACGTTTGAAGAGAGCGCCACCTAGTGTTTCAAAGATTTTTTGCGCCCAAAAAGTCTATAACTTTTGAAATAATTGTCCAAAAATATTTTCTTGGTGTTGTTGTGTTGCTAATCTGTTAACATGCTAGCGTATGCTTTTGTGTGTGCTTTTTCACCTTGGAAGCTCTTCTTGCTATCAAACTAATCTGGCTTCCATGCAGTGCTGTGAAAAGCAACAAGCACCCAACCAAAGGGCCCTGGGTTTGATTCCAGAGAGTTAGAATGTCTAAATGGTTTCTGAAATGCCATGGACATTATATTGCACTTGTTCTCATGTATTCTTTCAGGACAGCATTGCACTCATTTTTTAGAATTAAAAATAAAA
>NW_015518028.1:0-616 GCF_001515645.1 Sinocyclocheilus grahami | reverse complement strand
CAAATATGCTGATTAAAGTAAGACCTGATAGAGCACTGATGAGACCATTGCGTCAGAACAAATTACATTTATGGCAAAAAAAAGCTTTTTTTCCCCCCAAGACAAGTAACTTGAAAAGCTGTTTTTTGCTACTCTTGCAGAAAGGCCATCCAGCGTAAAACATGCCAAATTGTTTGTGTGGATTATTCCGCTGTTGTGACCCCTGATGGGAGTTTTTATTTTTAGCTGTTCCTCCTACAACTCTTGACCAGTTTTGTTCAGATATGGCTGAGATGATTTTTGGACCAAGCCACCCAAAAAGATTTTGATATTCGCTGCCGTTAACTCTTGTATTATTCCAATTCAGTTTTTGCCATGCTGACACGGCAAAATAAATTACTACTATTCCCTGCCGTTACGGGTCTGTGTTTGTTGTTCTACCTAACTTGCTAATCTGTTATCATGCTAATTATAAGCTGTTCTTTTAAATATGGCTTGTGCGCGTCAGGCAAACTTATGAGCTTATGTTTATGTCAACACATAGATATGTATACGCAGATGCCTCATTAGCGACTGTTTCTATGGGCCACTAATATGTAAGCCGTCCGCCATATTGGAAGGGTCAACTTGATGTCAT
>NW_015518027.1:2160-3228 GCF_001515645.1 Sinocyclocheilus grahami | reverse complement strand
AATGATCTTTAAAAAAGCATCATATGACCCCTTTAAATGTCATTTGGCCTTGACCGGTGAGGAAGCTCTGCTTTGTGAATGTTACATTAGGTCTACATAGTTCGTCAAACTCTTTTATTTGAAAAGAGCAGAACACTGTAATTTTTTTTATAGTGAAGCTACTTTACACTTGTAAATGTGTGAAGTAATTAAATGTGAAGGAATTTCATCCCCTTTTGTGCAGATCTAACAGTTTTTACAAAGACAGTGAATAAAAAGTCTGTGTATTTGTGCGGTTTGGTTTACACAGGCCTCGCTTCACCCTACAGCAGACCTTAAAATTGCTTCCTGTAATCACGACAACTGGCAGGCCATTACAGCATGTCAACAGCAAAGGCTTTTAATGAATAACAATGCTGTCGTATCCTTCATGTTGTCACGTAGCTCCAAACACAAGGTGATTTTGGAAGCGCCAGTGCCACTGGCTCAGCGATTCAGAATCCCAGAGGAAATTTTTAGTGGCTTCACTTTCATCGCTCAGGAGACTTATTTGATTTCTCTGGAAAGTTTTATTGAAGTAACAACTTTGAATCTCTTAGGAGAAAAAAAATAGGGACATATTATGACAAATGTTGACGAGTATAGGGCTACAAAATTAACATCAGATCAAACCTGGGAAGGCTCTAATGAGAAATGTTTGAGTTGATGTCAGTGTTATTTTAATATTGAGATATGGTTACAGTTTTTGTTACTATTTTGAATTAGATTTTATTTTCTGCTTTCATTTTAATTTTAAAGTTTGAGTCTTTTTGTTGTGTGTTTTTGTCATATTTAGTAGTTTTTGTTTTTATACCATTTTTATTTTTATGTTATTTTATTACATCATGTTAAACTAAAGGAAAGTGAGAAATGTTGAAACTGAGATCAAATAATTGTATGTTTTTTATTTTATTTTAAGTTAACATTTATTTATTTCAAGTAATGATTTTTTTTTAAAGTTTTAGTTGTATTTAACTATAATTACCCTGGTTCGTGATCTTGGTTTTGGTTTCTTAGACAGTGTTGGGCAGTAACGCATTACTTAGTAAC
>NW_015518027.1:0-576 GCF_001515645.1 Sinocyclocheilus grahami | reverse complement strand
TGTGAGGTCACTATGGTCTTCTTCCCAGGACTAATCTTGTTGTATAGAAGAAACAGCTGAGCTATTAACAAGATCTCCTCTGTGAATTTTCTATCCTTTGGGCTTTACCTTTAATTATTCGTGAGGAGAACCGTGTGGCCTGTCAGCCGTTGTCAGAAGACACTGTACGTCCGCTGCTGCTCTGTGCCCTGTGGATTAAGGTCTGACCTTGGCGTGAAAAGCCTGCCTCTTTCTGTCTGTCTCTCTGTCTGGAGTGGCAGCTGTACCCTGACAGGACGACAGTACCTTGCTCTACTTGACATGTTCCTTGGAAGGGTACTGTACTGTCCCTGTATTTTACCTCTTCTCTCTTTCTCTTTCTCATTCTCTTTCTCTCCCTGGATCTTTCACCTCAAAGGTCTCGTAGCGCTAGCATAAATAATGGAGAGCGGGTGGAGCGGTACGGTGTCCCTCAGAAACTCAAGCCTAGACAGAGAGCAAGTCTTTTTTGATGCCCCAATCTTTTCACTTTCATTCTGCTGCTTAAAAGATGAGTTGTTTAGGATAGTCTTTATTGCTCAAGGTGTTTACTGCGTC
>NW_015518026.1:2658-3230 GCF_001515645.1 Sinocyclocheilus grahami | reverse complement strand
CACACTGGACACCCAGCGACCCATCAGCTCTGACCCCAAGGCCATTGAAATTGAGCTGGCTAAACATCATGTATGGCATATTTGGGACATTTTTATGTACTCTACTTTTTTATTTCCTTTTTAAAGCAGTTTCCTTTAATCAAGCTGTCTTTGTAGGTTTTAAGAAACGACGTGCTGTCCCATCGGGCTACAGTGGAGACGGTGAACAGTGCAGGCTCTGAGCTTCTGGAGTCCAGTCCTGGAGACGAAATCAACCACCTGAGAGACCAGCTGGATGAGCTCAACCGCAGCTGGAAGAACCTTCTGCTGAAGACTGATGAGAGGCAGAAGCTTTTGGAAGCTGCCCTGCAACAGGTGCTCTAGAAATTACTACTGCATCATTATACAGAAAGATCTGATTGAAAGCACCATTAAAAAAACAAGTGCATCTGCATATGTTTGTAGCCTGAAATGCATCATTTGCACCGTTTGAAGGGTTGCTGTGCAGCAAAAATGGTTCTCTTTAATATTGTAGTACAGGTGTCCTTTCAATTAGCTCATTGTCTTTCCCCTGCATGGTTTCTGTGTCAGGC
>NW_015518026.1:0-2486 GCF_001515645.1 Sinocyclocheilus grahami | reverse complement strand
ATTTTTTTGGGAGAAAAAAATAAATTGCATGAAATTAAGAACATTAGTAATATGTTAAATACTGCCTTTGCATTCTATTAGGAAAACCCTAATTGCTTTATATTGTTATTTGTTGACAGTGCTGAGTGAATTTTTATATTTTGAATGAGATTTTTTTGTTTAAGGTTTAGTAATTTTGTGCTTTTGTCATTTTTATTAGTTTTGTTTATATGTCATGTCTATTTAGCTTTAATTTATTGATTTTAGTAATTTACTTAAACATTTTATATCAGTTAGTTTCCAAAATGTCTAATATTCGATAAAGTTTTTCATCTGTTAGTTATATTTAATATAGTTATGTATAATCAACTTATCCTGCTCTTTTCTGTTTGTAGGAGCTCCAGGCTCAGTTGACCCAGAGGACTGAGCAGTACCATCGGCTACTGGATCAGGGAGAGTCCATTCTGCTGGCCAGAGGAGGGGAGGATGCAGGACCTGGTACCACCCAGACCCAGCAAAACCTGGCCATGCTACAGAACAAGTGGGCCAGTCTCAATACCAAAATGGATGACAGAAGGGTGAGGGATCCAAAGACAGATTCATGACCTTACATCCATGTTTAAATAACAGATTTGATCATTAATGAACAGATGAATGAAGTATCTTATTCTGCTTTCCAATCCTAAGATGCCTCTGCCTGTGTGTTTGTCTCTTTCCACAGGATAAACTGGAGGAAGCTGTCTCGTTGGCGACAGGATTCCAGACCTCCCTGCAGGACACCATAAACTGGCTGACACAGGCAGAGCAGACTCTCAACATGGCTCAGCCACCCAGCCTCATTCTCGACACCGTCCTATTCCAGATAGATGAGCACAAGGTTGGTCAGAAAATGTGACTTGCTTAAGTAGTATACATATTTTTTGCTTTTGGATAAGAGGGGAATAATGCTACTGTTTATGTAAAAGAATTTAATACTTTTGAGTAATGTAAGTCCTTGTCTTCATTCCTGTATATTTCAGGTGTTTGTGAATGAGGTAAACACTCACAGAGAGCAGGTTCTGGCTCTGGAGAAAGCTGGCTCTCAGCTGCGGTTTGCCAGTCTCAAACAGGATGTGGTTCTCATCAAGAACCTGCTGCTCAGTGTACAGGCCCGCTGGGACAAACTGGTGCAGAGATCACTAGACCGAGGACGTCACCTGGATGAGGCCCGCAAGAGAGCCAAACAGGTATTTTTTGGTTTACCTCACTCTGTCTGTGTTGCTCTGTTCATGCCTTTCGCCGTCAGATGTTGGTAGTCTTCTCTTTTCTAGTTTCATGAGGCCTGGAGGAAACTGACAGACTGGTTAGAGGAAGCAGAGAGCAGGCTGGACTCTGAGCTGGAAATCTCTAATGAGCCTGACAAGATTAAAATCCAGCTGGCCAAACATAAGGTACAGCATGCATGCATTAAAATGCTTTGTGAAATTGAAAACTTTTAGACTTGTCTCTCATGCTCTCTATCTGTTAATCACTGTATTGCAGGAGTTCCAGAAGTCTCTTGGCTCCAAGCAACCAGTGTATGACACCACAGTGCGCTCTGGGAAGGCCATGAGAGACAAGGCAACACTGCCAGCAGACACACAAAAACTGGACAACTTGTTGGGCGAGGTCCGTGACAAATGGGACACAGTTTGTGGAAAGAGCGTGGAGAGGTGAGAAATTCTGCCATATGACTTCACCCATTTGGGTAATGATTGAATGTTGAATGAAGTGAAGAAAAGACAATTATTTGGAATGTTTTCTCCTCAGACAACACAAGTTGGAGGAAGCCCTCTTGTTCTCAGGTCAGTTTGCTGAGGCTCTCCAGGCACTTGTTGACTGGCTATATCGTGTGGAACCTCAGCTTGGAGAGGACCAGCCTGTCCATGGAGATCTGGATCTTGTTTCCAACCTAATGGACTCCCATAAGGTACTAATGGGGTGATTCTCAGGAAATCTTGCTTTTAAAGACTTGCGTCAACAAATTTCCTATTTAGTCATTAATAACAAGGTAAAGTGTCTGTGAATATTAAAGTAGTAAAATTTTACTCAGTTTAATAATTTTTTTACCAATTACCACAACAGTCTGAAGATGTCAATACCATTAGGAGAGTTGATTAGTAACAGTCAAGCACAGTTACTTGAAACTGTGAAAATGTGCATATTTTTAAATCAACATTTTTATTTGATATTGACTGATTTCTCTCATTACCGCAACCGCTTCCACAAGTTACTACCTAATATTCAATATTTTTTTATCACATTGTGTCATCACTTACACCGTGTGGCTTGAATGAGACCTTATACTAGGCATTTTTGTGTAGGACAGAGTTTTAAGCAGTAGTGCTTTATTTATTGTTCCTCAGGTCTTCCAGAAAGAGCTGGGAAAAAGGACCAGTAGTGTACAGGCTCTGAAGCGGTCTGCCCGAGAGCTGATGGAGACGGGCCGGGACGACACCGCCTGGGTCAAAGTTCAACTGCAGGAGCTT
>NW_015518025.1:2668-3230 GCF_001515645.1 Sinocyclocheilus grahami | reverse complement strand
ATAGAATAGAAAGTGCTAGAGTTAGAGGGTCAAATAAAGGTATTTAAAGTGTATTATGATTATTATCATTAATGGCGCCTGTGTAGCCTTTATAGAAAAATAAAACATGTCAACAACCATATTCAGTATATAAAGCATGATTTCTTCCCAAACTAATTTGGAATATAAATCATGTAACACTTTTGTTGTAACGTATTACTGTATTCTCATACGTTTCATTCTGAAATATATAATTATAGAGAAAAATATACAGAATAATTAATAGACAAATAATTATTAACGACAGCATGAATAGAATAGAATTAACTGTACTTAATGTATACTGAAAATGTGCTTTATCTATTACTAATGGACATCGGACAGAGTTCACCTTCAACCAATCACAGCGAGGCATAGCTCACTCTTATCCAATGAAAACGTTCGACTGTGTAATCCCGCCCATTCACGCGTTTCCTAGGAAGTGCATGTTACGCACACTTTGTGATCGATTCAAAGCACGATTATAGAGGTATGTGTTCAGATGTATACGAATAAGGTTAACCGTTTTACAGCATAAGCTGTT
>NW_015518025.1:0-1587 GCF_001515645.1 Sinocyclocheilus grahami | reverse complement strand
CAAGTGATGTAAAGCTACATTTCTCCAAATCTGATGAAGAAACAATGTTTTGGATGGCACGCGGGTAAGTAAATAATTTTTTGGATGACCTATTCCATTAAAGCTTGATTGTTCTCTTAATGTAAATGCGATTTCTCTTTTAGTCTTGCCTGTGCTCTCCTCAAAACCTCCTCAAACGTTGTGCTGTTTGACGTGAGGCCACCGAGCCAAGAGTTGCCGGAGGGTGTAGTATTCATGCGGGCAGATATCCGTGACTACACTCAGGTGGAAAAAGCGGTTCGGGGCGTGAACTGCGTGTTCCACATCGCCTCCTATGGGATGTCGGGACGGGAGCAGCTCGATCGAAAACTCATCGAAGACGTGAACGTACAGGGAACAGAGAACATCCTCAGGGCTTGCGTGGCACACGGAGTCCCTCGTTTGATCTACACGAGCACGTATAACGTAGTGTTTGGAGGTCAGGAGATTAAGGACGGTGATGAAAGTCTCCCTTACTTGCCCTTGCACCTGCACCCTGATCACTACTCTAGGACTAAGTCTATAGCTGAGATGCAGGTGTTAAAAGCGAACGGTTCGCCTCTGAATAATAGTGCAGGTGTCCTACAGACTTGCGCCTTGCGTCCAGCCGGTATATACGGCCCTGGTGAGGAAAGGCACTTGCCTAGAATAGTTAGTTACATTGAGAAAGGCATCTTTAGGTTTGTGTACGGGGATCCTGATAGTCTGGTGGAGTTTGTTCATGTGGATAATCTAGTGTCCGCACACATGTTAGCTGCCGAGGCGTTAACTGAAAAGCGTCAGCATCGTGCCGCCGGTCAGCCCTATTTTATCTCCGACGGAAGGCCTGTGAACAACTTTGAGTTTTTCAGGCCTCTGGTGGAAGGTCTGGGATACTCGTTCCCCACGCTTCGCCTACCCATATCGCTCATTTACCTCTTTGCGTTTCTGACCGAGATGCTTCACCATGTCGTGGGGCGGATTTATAACTTCCAACCCCTGCTGACCCGTACTGAGGTCTACAAGACGGGTGTCACACACTATTTCAGAATGTGTAAAGCACGAGAAGAGCTGGGATACGAGCCTAAACTGTATGACCTGGAAGATGTTGTGCAATGGTTTCGAGGCAGAGGTCATGGGAAGAAACACAGCCATTCATCAATTAAGAAACTAATTTTAGATGTTGTTTTGGTGGTCGCATTTGCAGCAGTGGCGCTCTCCTGCCTTCCGGTTGTGGGACAGTGAAATGTGTGGATTTAATTTCAGTTCTGTGCCTTATGTGAGGTTTATACTGACCTGATTTGTTAATTTTTAAAACATGTATGTTCATATTAATGTACATGAGGGATGTATTGTTGTGAAATGCTGTAAAGAGACAAATGAGCTAAACCCTGATAAATGTTTTATTTTATTTCCACTTTTGGAAGGGCAGTGTCCTTAGAGAGTTCGGGGTAAACATATTTTTGTGGATTTTAAACAATATTAACAATATTAAAATGCTTCTTTAAAAGAATAAAATTGTCTTTTTTTGGTTAAAAAGAATGGTTGCCAGAAAAACTGTATTTGCTGTATGTGATATGTTTTTTTTTT
>NW_015518024.1:2061-3231 GCF_001515645.1 Sinocyclocheilus grahami | reverse complement strand
AATACCGTAATAGTGACTTCCAAACATGTAAGGAGGAACTTCCCAAGAGGGCCTGAAGGCATATCATTTTCCATTAAGTCAGGCCACTAAAAATCAACCTGTATTTTGGTCAATATCACCATCTTGTGGACATGAACCTGTCTGTGCCCAAGGTGCCTCAAAGCAGAGGAAGGGCTCAAATAAATCACAATACCTGAGATATACAGAAGAGAAATCTTAATACCACACCATACAATGACACTCTAAAGAACTATGTGCTTTCAAGACAAATTTGGTGAGATTTTTCTCTGAAAATGTGAGGTACATAAAGAAAGGATTTATGTGTGTTGAACACTATTGGGAAGAACTGAAACCTCTGTTATGTTCTTGTGTCAATGAATAAAATCGACATGAGGGTTAATAAATGATGACAGAATTTTTATTTTTGGGTGAAATATCCCTTTAAGACCAATGTTTTATTTGTTTGTTTTTTATTAAATTCTCGAAAAGCACACACATGTGATTTTTGGGTGTCTGCATTATTTTGGCAATATGCTGTATGAAGAATCAATATTTATGTACTAGATATCACACTCACAAAAAAAGTGTGATTGTCCAGCACAAAAAAAAGAGATTGTCCAAAGACAGGATAGAGTAACTGAGAAAAGGAAAGTGGTAAACAAGACACTCTCATGAGTGAAGTAATTTGTCCACATCTTCACCTGCTCAGGGTCAGACAGGAAATTAGATGACTTTATCATTGTTGTCACTTTGTCTTTGGTTGGTTAGGCAGCTTCCTCTCATGGATTGGCTTCGCGGATGATGGCGCAGGTGAGCCCCGCCGAGAGATCCCCCACCTCTTTCGAAGAGCCCCACTTTTTAATATGCAACATCTGTGCCGGGGAGAGCGTTCCAAACTGGCTGCTCCTTGGAGGATGACGGCGGAGTCTGCTCAGAACTTGGGCAGGGGGCGTTTGTAACTGCGAGGTTATACAAAGATGTTAGCGATGTTCACAATGTCACTTTGTCCTTTGTTACAATGGGCTAGGGAGAACTATTTTTGGGCAAGTACTTCTTTGCTTCTACTATCCACCGAGTTTCCGCTGTCCATCTAACAATCCTACTCTTGGATCGTTCGGGTCAGTGGACTCCCGATCAACCTGGTGCTACGGCGGTAATCTGACATGCAGC
>NW_015518024.1:0-1122 GCF_001515645.1 Sinocyclocheilus grahami | reverse complement strand
AAATAGTCTACATGAAACAAAAATCGTTTCATCTCAATTGTGACATATATCCAATAAATTGTTTCTCAAATGAGAAAAAAAAAGTAGGGCAGCACTTGATTTCATCCATGTTGAATTGATTGGATTGTTGCTTCAGAAGAAGTGCACAAGTAGCGCACAAGTCATTTGTACTATTGAAATGAACAGTGTGCTGTATGGAGAGGAGCAAAATTATGAAAATACTTAAAAATAAGTTTGAAAGTGACACATAGGTAGAAAGTTTGCTGACAGCCATGTCATGACAACCATAATATACTGAATTGCAATTGTCCTTCTCTTGATGCATGTATTTGCATATTGGATTTTGATTGGCTGCACTATTATCTGTTGATTTTCAAACACCTTAGAGCGTTTCTGAGGCAGCAAAATTCATACAAGAACCGAACTTAAAATATAATCTTACCTGAAACTTCAACACGATTCTTGCTGCCACTCATATATACTTCTAGTTAAATTTTTGTGGTTTGAATTAGATAATATGTTATCTAATAAAACAGCAAGTGCAGGCATTAACACACTCTTTAGGAACAGTATAGTGAGGAGTAAACCACGAGGTAAGTCACAACAACTGATCAGTCTAATTCGATTCAAGTTTATTAATATTCTCCTTCTTTAAAGAACAAAAATAATTGAGCTATGATCTGAAGGGGTCTGTCATTACACTGCCAATTTTCAAACAAGAAACTGAGGAGAGACCAAGAGGGAGAGAAATTAGAAATGAGTAAAGACTATCCGGCGATGGTGAGCTTGATTCTTTTTTGCATGCTTACGAAGGCATTCATATTTAATGCTCATCATCAGGGGCTGCGTTTGAGCATAGGAAGATGCCGCTGCTGTTTTTTCCCCACACCCCTTGAGCCAACTCCTTGTGACAGCCCTCCGCTCCATCCCAGCAAATTATCCGCATGAGTTCCCGTGAACAAAAACAGCCCAGTGTGAGCGAAGCGAGGCCCGGCCATCGCCGCCGTCCTGCGACCGGGGATGGGGGGAGGGGACGGTCGGGCACGTCACTTCGGATCAGCCGTCTCTCTGTAACTAGCATCATCTCAGTTAGAGGATGAATGTAGAGGAGGGGAAGTCGAG
>NW_015518023.1:2856-3232 GCF_001515645.1 Sinocyclocheilus grahami | reverse complement strand
GTTTTCTGTGCAAGTAGAGAGGGAAAAATCCCCAAGTATAACAAGAGACGAACAGTTAGTGCTGATTTTCATTTGCATAAATTTTCATATATTTTAGTGAAAATAATAGCGGTGCAGAGGAGAGCTCCGCTCAGTTGAGTCAGAGGGAAGAAAATCTTAGGAAGGACCAAAACGGAGGGAGAGAGTCGGTCACTGATGGACGAACTATGCAGTATTTAAGACATTTTTCCAGTTACCGTGGAATCTTACGGTAAGTGAAAATAAATCAGTATTCAGCGGGGCTGTAATTGTATTACCACTCATAATATACCTTACCAGTAATCTATATACTAGCCTACCTTCCTCATATATATATATATATATATATATATATATA
>NW_015518023.1:1830-2769 GCF_001515645.1 Sinocyclocheilus grahami | reverse complement strand
GCAATCAATCAAATTCAAACAGGAGACCCTCGGTGGAATTCTCGGTGGAGTCGGGTACAAGTGGATATCAGGTCGTTTACATAAATCGATCTTTTACTTCTGTGCCAAAGTTTGATGCAACTTGGTCCGCAGCACTGACTTATTTTGGAGCGCGCGAAGTATAACGCTAGACGGTGTGTGAATGGCGGCAAGGATCTTAGTTGAACGACTGTGAGAGACGCAACACCGCACATGAGGAGCAACTGAGCAGAACCTAGTCTAGCAGAACATGACCGGTAGCAAAGAAAATATGCAAGTGTCTGAGCAAGATATGATTAAAATAAACGAGCCAGAAATAGGAGCAGTTTAAATTAAGGGGTGACCAAAATATACAGACAGTTACAAAAACTACATTTAGACTGAATTCGATTTAAATTGTAAAAGATGTAAGGATCATATTTTTTAAAATGTAATATAGCCTATATGCAACCATAACGAAAACCTTCCTTCGATATTTCTTGGGTTAACTTCATGTGCCCTCCCGGTCGAAGATGCTATCTCTCTCGCAGCCCCACTAAGACCGTTTGTTTCATTCATGGGCAAAGCATTTCTGAACCCTTCCTCTCGGTTGCTATGGTGAGTGGAATAAAAGAAGGAACACTGGTCGCATTAAGCTATATGTTTGTGCACTGGAGTCGAGATGAAAGAGCCAGTCAAGCCAAGAACATCTACCATTGCGCCAAACACACATCTCAAATTCGTATATACAAGCGTCTACAAAAGATATATACATAAAATAACTGGAATCAGCACAATCATAAAGATTAGATCCCACACTTATACGCTTGACAGTGACGTATGGGGGAGTATTTTGTCACCAGCAGGTGTCGCGCTCAGTCAGGATGGTAAAAGCGCTAATGGTGAGTAATTGGGGTATTGTCCTTGATTATTGATTTATTC
>NW_015518023.1:0-1701 GCF_001515645.1 Sinocyclocheilus grahami | reverse complement strand
TTAGTTTTCTTCTTTTTTATGATTCAATGTAGTTTTCAAAAGGATTTTCACCTTAATGTGTAGCCTTTTTAAGCCTGTCTTTGATTGATAACATAGACCTAAGTTGCAGTTTTTAGTTTATTAAAAGGTTTCGTTAAGGTTTGGGAAGTTTATAAATAAAACATTTTTGAACAGTCAGTTTATTATTTTTGGCAGACATTTACACAAATGTTGTTATGTAAAAATGCTGAAATAGCACAATTTAAATACACACACACAAAAAAATCTTGTCTAAGTGTGTGTCACATTAGTGGCACAATATCATTAACCAAGGAAATAAAACAGAATAAATAAATTAATATAAAAAGCATTATAAAAAGTGCGCGCATGTTTGATAAATATTTGAACAATTCCGGAATTTTAACGTGACGAAAAAAACACACTGAATGCAATTTTAATTGAATAGCATATCATTTAAGAGGTTTGTGAGTATTACAAAATATTCCAAAGAAAAATAATATATTGCTTTCATTATAATTAAATGAAATATCTGTTGGTTTTGAGGAAAGTAACAGAAACATTCTGCTGAATTGTCATTAATTTGATAAACAAACATTTAAAGCGCTAAGCTCATGTTTGACAGCGTGCAATTAATTGTAGGCCAGAGCTCTGGCGTCGTCCCAAAAAAGAGGATGCGAGGTCTCTTATTTTCTCTTAATTCCGGAATCTAAAATGTCATAGTTGGATGGTTTATGTTATTATAAAATACAATTATAGTAACAATACAAAACACTAATTATAATTATTATTTTATAATGATATGCTGTATAGGCTACTTTATTTTTTAAACCTTTTCATTTATTTTATTTGTTTAACTGCTATCATAAAAGTATCACTTTCTTCATCGAAAAAAAAGGAATTGATCTTATGTCAATATCTGTTATCCTGCAACATAGCCAGTCTTGAGCTCTCAGTTATTTGATATAAAGACTGGAATGCGAAATAATTTGCAAACAATTTATAGTTACTTGGAACAAAGATAATAATCGAAATAAAAACAAAAATGCAGTATTGCATTTCTAAAATTCTCTTCTTTCCCACAATTGGGATAAAAACTACACAGGATCAAGTCCTCAGTGATAGTCGGTCAGAGAAGAAGAGTAATCGACTGGATGATGTTATTTCATCTTTTGTAACTGACATTATTTTATATCCTTGTTCTATACATGGAAGCCCATAGAGTGCGTCACGCCGTTCCGCCTTGTTTATTCCACTGCTCCCTTGTGCATCATTTCCCGTAGCACCGGCTCAGGAGGCGCGCAGCTCATGACTGGCGAGAAATGGTTCAGAGCTCTATGTCTTACACGGAGATTATCCGAGCTTCATTATTCGTAAACATTCCAGCCAGCCCCTTATTGATTGTGCTCCCTCCCATTGGAAATCAATGCAAATGTCATAATGTGCTTTAAATGATATGTGGATGCAACATCTAATGCTATAGTATAAATATATGTTATGTGTATACACACAAATACAAATGTGTAATAAATAGACTAAAATCAGTAAAATAGAAAATAAAGACTTAAAAAACATAATATTTCTGATGATATCCCCCAACTCAGTCAGGACCCCTGCCTCAAATTGTATCTCAAGATGTGTGATGCGACACGCAGCTGTCTGGTCCTTGATATGGATGCTCTTCAATGTGTATGTCTCTCTCCC
>NW_015518022.1:2578-3233 GCF_001515645.1 Sinocyclocheilus grahami | reverse complement strand
AAAATCTTACCAACCCAAAACTTTTGAACAGTAGTGTGTATGTTACAGAACAACCCTTACACTGTTTTCCTTTACAAATGTGTAATTTGTTTCTGATAGGCCAAAACCGTAAGCCTTAGAAAAAAATGGAGACCTTATCCTTTTTTCACAAATAACTTTTATTTTAACATCAGCTTAAAATTGTACTACTTATCAGAGTCTCTTTCCTAAAGCAGTTTTTTTTATAAACACATCTGATGGATGAATCCACCACTACATACACAGGCATCCACATGTTCCGTTCACATTTTCAGTAGCCGATGCTCTAATTTACAACGTCCACATCCATCTATTTTATGTATTTGGCTACAAATGCAGCTGCAATGTCCTTGTATGGTGTTTCAGAGTCTGAGCGTGTTGGAGGGATCCGACAGACGGCCCGGAAGCGAGGGGATCTCAGGAGCAGGTTATGTGCCAGGCCAACACAACTGGAGCTGAGCCAGTACAGACACATGGACTACAAATTAAGGAAAAAGAAAATAAAAATCATCAGGGGTCATTTAAATTTCTATTTGAATTTGTAAATTCAGAGTGCTGTTTTTGTGAAGCATTCTCAACTTGAGAAACTTCTCATCTACTGCTCCTACGTATGAAGGACTGGAGACACAACACAAAT
>NW_015518022.1:0-1165 GCF_001515645.1 Sinocyclocheilus grahami | reverse complement strand
CTTTGACATGGCCTTACTCAGTCAATATTAAAGATATAAAGGTTAGATTTTCACAGAATGTTCTTTACCTTATCAAGGATGATTTTATGTAGAAAACAGTAAATCACACAAAAAAAATTACTTTAGCTGGGTTTTCACAGAGAGGGAGAAAATTTACCTAAATTGGTATGCTGAAAATATAATTTGTTATTAATTCATTAACAATTTAAATAGAATTTTAGTGGTCTCAGATGTCTGAACCCCACTGTATATATATATTTTTTGACTATAAAGAGTGCATTACCGTCATAGTCAAGTTTCAAGTGCTAGGAACAATTAAACATTCAAATGAATGTTAGATTGATTTTAAATTACATTAATATGATGTAGCAAGTCCTAATCTGGAGAACCGCCTCACCTCTGTGATGAGCAAGTTGATGAGGCCAAGAGAAACTGGCATGATCCAGGTAGAGTCTGGGAGAGTGAGGTCAGGGAACCACAGAACACCACCTGTTGCCAAACCTGCTTCTGATGTTGATGAATGTACAGAAATATATATGTTAGTACAGTATATTAAAAGCTCCCTACAGGTGATTATAGGGATGTACTGCTAAATTCAAACAACAGAACATGTGGAACAATTGACCGATGGATGCGACTCACCGAGGGGAACATGTCCCATTCCCAGGCTGAGATTACGCAAGGCCAGAGACAGACAAACCCACATGGGCAGCTGGACCCAGATCAGCAAACTGGCTTTGAATGGGTGGCAGTTATCTCGAACATAAAGCTCAGACACGATTCGTTTCAGATTCTTCTTGAAATGGAACCTGTGAATGCAATTATAGTAATTAAGTGGCTAACAATGTTTTGTTGTAACTGACAAACTGTATATTATACTGTTTTTGTCAGACCATGCCAGTGTGATGAAAATAAATCTTGTTCAGTAAAAATATCTAAATATTCATATTAAAAAATTTTTTTTTACTAAAGAAGCACACTTGCATTAGATATTAGAACTGTTTTTTAATATTGCCTATACGTTTAATATTTAATTATAGATTTAGATATATTTAGGTTTAAAAATAATTTTAAGTTTTACAATATATTTGATATTTAAAAAAATATGTATTTACTAATATTTAAAATGTTCTTACCCCAATGGTAAATACATTTTAGTTTTAAT
>NW_015518021.1:1912-3233 GCF_001515645.1 Sinocyclocheilus grahami | reverse complement strand
TGCAAGATTTTATTTTATGTCAGCTTTATTTCAATTACCAAGAACGTTTAAAAATATATATTTTTAGAAACTAAAACCAATACAATTTGTAATTTTAGTTAACTTTTAAACAATTGGTAAATAATGACAAAATCTTTTTATTATTCACACATAAATGTGTCTTTTTTTCAGTAAGTGTGTTTGTTTACCTGTAGATTCCTCTTCTTTTGAATGTGTATCAACATGATCTGCATCTGAAATATTATATAACATATTTAAATCGACTTGGCATCATCTTATGAGGCAATCTATCTGATCTGACTTCTGGTTTGTTTCTGTGATCTCTCATACCTTTGCTGTCCTCCGCTGATGGTTTCTCGTTGTTCTCATCTGCAGTAGATAAAGGAAAGTCCTTCATTGAGGGTATTTTGCACACGTGTATTCTGTATTTATGAAAATAGATATTTGGCTTTCACCCACCTGAATCGCCTGTCTTCTGCTGTGATGCATCTGTTTCTGTATTAGTATCTGTGTCTGTGTCTTTTTCTGTGTCACTATCAGTATCTGTTGTGTCTGATAAAGAAATTTAAATCAAATATATAACTGCATAACAAATACATGTTTTTGCAATTTACTCCTGCTATTGTTAGGAAATTATATATTTGAATGGGATGCGTGCCTTTTATAGTTTGGATTCACTTTGCCTTTTGTGTATTTTAATCAGATAGTCTTTATAAAAAAATACTTGTTAATATATTGGTCGTTATATGGAAATCATACATGGAGAGTAAAATTTTTAAGAAATGCATTTTCATATTTGTACGAAACGACACATTGCATTGTTGTGTGTTTAGGAAACTGATGTGCAGGTTATACCTATCGAATCTGGGCCGCTGGTGGCTTCATCCAGGCTTTTGTCACCTGAAATGGGTCGAGCTGTTAGTTTGGGCAATGCTTCACTCAAATACATCTCAAACAAAAGGGAAGGCTGTGATATGAATCTTACTGTTTGTGTCTGATGTGTCGGGCGCACCGTCAACCTCTTTAAAAAGAAAGAAAATTTGTAGAAAAGAAAATTATGCAAGTGTAGAGTTCATTCTTCATGTCTGTGTCAGTCCTAGTGTCATCATGAAGTGGTTTTCATTCCTTAAAATGACTGCTAATGTGTTAGCATATAAGTTTAAGCTATGGAATCTTATTCCGTGATTTTTTTATCTCTATAAAATTTTTATCTCTATATAATTCTGACACTTTTGTCACGTAATTGTGAGTTTATATCAGAAAAAAAGTCAGAATTGCTTCACTCTAAAAAATGCTGGGTTAAATATAACCCAGCGCTGGG
>NW_015518021.1:0-1084 GCF_001515645.1 Sinocyclocheilus grahami | reverse complement strand
AAAAAAAAAAAAAAAAAACGGTGACAGTTTTTTTCTTATTTTAATTGTAAATTCACTTAATTTTAAGCATGAACTTTAAATTCTTGTATTTAATGATTAAACAGAAGCCTGTTTCCACTAATCTTTTTTCCTGTTGACTGAATGTCTCCTGCTTTGCAATCTAATGCTAGTTCTTCTAGTTCACTGATGCTGAACACACAGCAGTTAAACATTAATCGCTGTGCTATCACACTCGTTCATGTGTTATCTTGATATCAGTGCTTTCTGTTGGCACTTGTGAAATTGAGTGAAAGCTGTGATTCAGTGGTCAGGTCATGGTTTCTCTCTCTCTATTATGTCCTGTATATCTAGACTCTTGATGCCAGAAACTGACCTGGTTTTTCAGTGCTGTCAGATGAGTCACTGGGACCTGAAATCAAAGAGAATTATTAGCTCAGTGTGATGATGTCTCTTTGTGTTTGTGATCTCTTACCTCCTTGTTTCTCTGCTGAATCATTTCCATCTGTGGTTCCTGTTTAAAAGAAAGTTTTCCAAAGTTACTTTCATTTTAGTTTTAGTCATTTTGTTATGAGCTTTTTCTAAAATATTTCTATATTTTATTTCTGTTTTAGTAAATTTAAAGTAAACAAACTTTGTTGCTACAGCAACATTTCTAATTTAAGTTTTCATTCAGGTTTTAATGAAGTTAATACATTTTAATAATTTTTCATGCACTTTTATCATTTTTATTAGTGTTAAATTTAATAACATTTACATTTAGCTTTAGTGTATTTCAGTTTTAGTAATTCCAATACTTACATTTGAAATGATTTTGAATTTGAAGTTTTTCATCTAATATTTGTTATTTTGATATTGTTTCAGCTTAATTTCAATTAATGAAAATGTTTTAATAGTTTTTAATAATATTTTCCAGTTTCAACATTTTCAACAGTTTTAGTTAACATTAAGAACACTATCTGTCTAAATCTTGACATTCAAATTAAGTTCATTATTGGACTTTTTAAATATTTATTGTTTATATTTGATTTATTTAAGTTTTAGTCATTTTAGTACATTATTCTATTATTTCTAATATTTGTTTTTT
>NW_015518020.1:1942-3233 GCF_001515645.1 Sinocyclocheilus grahami | reverse complement strand
AAAAAAAAAACATTCCCAAATGTGTGGCATAGATTCCGTTTGGTCCAGATGAGTAACATCTGCATCAGTGGCACTCAGAAAAACACCTTAATCTGCTTTTGAAAATAAAGAAATGACTTAACAGTCCTTTGGAGTCTTCCCTAATCAAGCGTTATTCCTCCGCATCCCTGTTTATCTTGCCATGTTTACTTACAGTCCTGTAAACGGATGCGGTTGGCATCTTTTTCTCCTCACAGATTAGTGTTTGGGGGGTGGGAAACCGCTCAGGTCCTGAAGGCTCACAGGACTGAATTCGACCCCTCCTCGGGATGAGTATGGTAATGCACGAGGGAGGGTGGAGGGTCTCAGGAGGAGGGAATCCTTCAGTCTCTTTGACTCTGCTCCACCCACTGAGGAGCCCATCTGCTGTGAGCCAGCACTCAGTGTGAAAGACAAACACAACACGACTCAAACCTGCTTCCTCTGTTTCCACTCTTCTGTTCTCTCTCCACCTCGCTGCTCATTCCTGTATTTTCTTCTCACCTGCAACCGAAAGCTGACAGGGGAAAAAACGTGTTGGTGTGTTTGGAGTGTGTTTTCTGAAGGGGAAACAGGTGCTTTTGGTGGTCTTTCTTCCCCCACCAGCTCCAATCTGAGCCATTCTGACAACAAAAGGGTTTTTAGTTCACTAGGCTTTGCCATCTTCATCAGAAAGAGGCCTTGTAGTTGATATGCTAATTGTAGAAAAAGTAATTTGAAGGAATGCATCACAATGAGTGACTTCTTCAGTCATGTTTCCCCCAAGATAATGTTTACAGTGGGCCTGACATAAATGTGATTTATATGTACTGGTCCAAACGTTTCTTTTTGATTATTATTGTTAATATTTTTTTAAATGGTAAGTTTTCCATTTTAAGCAGCTTTGACTCTAAAAGTTGAATGTACTGACAAAATAAAACCAGGAAAAAAAATAGGACATGCTTTTTTCTTTAACCTCTGAGAAGTTTTATTTGTCACACCGTTTTCCGCAGCATGACAGAATAAAAAAAGCATCTATACAAAATGAGCCGAGGAACTTCAAAACCTGTCATCAGCTGATGGTGCTTGCTGTGCCGCATTTGAGCAAAATACATTGTATCAATGAGATAATAAGAAGAGGCAGAGCACTGACAAAAAGCAAGAGACAAATAGGGACTGTGTGTGTCGGGGGGAGGGATTGTGGCCATTTGTCTGTGTGAGTTAATGGTGGCCGAGGCAGGGACCAGGCCTCTGGAGTGAGGGTCAGCGTGTCCATGCTGTGTGGTGGTGGGTC
>NW_015518020.1:0-1388 GCF_001515645.1 Sinocyclocheilus grahami | reverse complement strand
GAATTAATTGTGTTTTAAAATATATGAAAATAGAAAACAGTAATAAAATATCACAATATTACTGAAAATTCTGTCTTGCTAAGGATAATTAAACAGCTAACATTTAATGCCTTACATACTCAAAAAATAAAAAAATCTATTTTACAGAACTGCAGCTTGACGAAGTGATGAACTATAAAAATAGTCTGTTTATGTTAACTCATCATCATTATGTTCATCTCAAGCTGCTTTTCACTGACATTGCAGCATCTTGCTAAACGAGTAAACTTTTGATAAAACTTTTTTGTTTGGTTTAGAAATGATGCCACAAGATCTGAAAAATACATGTTTTTTTAATCTTTTTGAAAAACGTTTCACGTTTGTTTAGATTGTTAGATAATCAAATGTCTGAAGTATAAGCAATTCTAAATACCTTTTATAAAATATTATACATTTTGGCTTCAGGAGTTACCCAATTTCATAACAGTGAGAGATCTGTAGTTTTGATATGTCAAAAGTATCTTCCTCCCCAAGGGAACGTTCAATCATAGTTGCAGATTTTGATGTTAATGTTTTAACTTCTTCATAATACATTAACAATACTCTGACTTATCACCTTCTGATGGGATCTCTCTCCGTTCTCTCTATCTGTGTGAAATCTGATCACTCATTTCACGTCCAAATGCTATTAGCACCTTTGGTGCGTAAATTAATACTAGAGAGGCCCAGGCCTGCACCGCTGTTAAAACTTTGCTGTCTCATCAAAGCGAGCTCAATACACATCTCTCATGACAGCACAGTGCAAGAGACAGCAGATAATCATTCCCGTGATTAGATTTCTCCTGGCTTTGTGACTCACCCAAAACAGCTACAGTGGCTCTCCACACAATGAACAGGAATGCAAACCTAATTAGTGTTACCTCATTACTGGCCTGAGCTGTAAATAATTAAAGGCTAAAATGACACAGTCACTTACAGAGATTGAGAGATTGAGAGCCAGTATTAGGAAACGGAGAGCCCTCTGTAGGCCAAAAGGAGAAATGCAGTCATGTTTTGTAATGCATGACCTCTGGTGACACCAAACTCCCAAAATGTGAATGAGACTTGGCTCAGATAAAGGTGTGTGTGTTGCCACCTGCATGGGTATCTCTCCAAATGGGCCAATGAAGAGGTGAGAACATGGATCAGGTGGCCAGGGCCGTTAGATTTACGCCGTTCAACAGATGGAGTTAGCACTACACTGATATGTGTTTGTCTTTTAATTTGGCCTGATGAAAGCAGGAAGCGCTGACTGCTGCGGCCCACCAATTACACTCACAATACACATGATAAACTAACTGATTTAATTGGAGGTAAACAGTTTTGATTCATTTACCATGCAGACGTCTGCAAAGAGCAGCCCTGTGACA
>NW_015518019.1:2539-3233 GCF_001515645.1 Sinocyclocheilus grahami | reverse complement strand
ATGCAGCTTGGCATGTGTACAATGAATGAGATGAATGAGTGCTCTGTTCATTATCTGCTGCATTGAGGGGAAAGACCTTGTGTTGCGTATTTTGGAGAGATGTATTTGATGTGTTTTGAATTGTATCAATATATGTCATACATTATTGACCTTGCACATGCTCTCAACAAGGTACTCCTCCCAAACCTCATTATGAACTTGCACTCCCAGATCCTCCCCCTCCTTCTGAACTCTGGAGTAGTTGATGTCTATTTACTTTATTTGAAATGAACTTGAAACCACCCTGTGATTACACAGTTCAATCTGGCTGGTTATAAAAAATACAAAATAAAACGTTTGTATGGGACTTCAGGATTGCAAATTGTCCAAATATTTATTTATTTGCAAATAACAAATATTTGAATCTTTGGTTTTTCTTTATTGAAAAACTCTAAACTACAAATGACAAGTTCTACATGCAATTTTGCTCTCTAATATTTACATTATGCTGTAAAAAAATAGATACTTCAAAAAGATTTTTATTTTAAAAGCTATTTTTAAAAGAAATTCAAAATAAGGTTTGGATACAGTATCCCATTTTAACTCTAAAATGCATATTATGGGCGCAATTGTTTTCTGTTTGTGAATCTGAAAATTTCATATATTAATTTGTTCTTATTTAGTTTTCATTCAATGATGCACTTAAATTATAAAG
>NW_015518019.1:0-1637 GCF_001515645.1 Sinocyclocheilus grahami | reverse complement strand
TGTTATTATAATAATAAGTACATGTAACGTGTAACAAGGACACCGCAAAATACCAAAACTACAAGTAAACAAAAATGAGAAATCTTGCCTTGGCAACTAAGTTAAATAATAAAACTGAAACTGAACTAAAACTAAAAATTATAACAAAAATAAATGAAACCTAAATTGTAATATTAAAAAGAGCAAAAAAACAACTAAAATTGCAAAAGCCCTTAAGAAGATTAAAACTAAATAAATTAAAACGAAACCTGAAAATATAAAAATAAAAGCTAATTTCAAATACCAATACAAACTATAATAGTATATAAATAATAATACAATTACATGGGTGTGCTTTCACTATTAATTTAAGAATCAAACATTTATAAGACAAATTGGCAAAATGATGGGTATTCCAGGCACAAATTTAAGTAGGGCTATGAAAGTTGTCAGAATGAGCCAGTTACGGCTTTTTATTATTTAAAATGTTTCTTCTTGAGTTTGGCTCTGGCAAGTTTGAGAACCTTTGATCCTACAAGAAGAGGCAAAATAACACACCCAGGCTAACATCTGTACTCCAGATGCTTCAGTGTCAATTAAGCAAGCCATAAGCAGCTGTATATCGTACACTTTCTTTACGTGCCAGTAGCTGCAGCATCTTTATCGTGTTAGCGCTTTCTTGGAATACCGCACAGACATTCCTTTTCATCCACAAACAGGTTTCCTGCACGTTAATATAAGCTGCTCAAGACCCAATTAAAAACACTCATGAAACACTTTACTATGCAGTGAGCAATGCATTGCAGAATTCAATCAAAAATATCCTAAATAAAGATTTATAACCATCTAATAGATGCATTCTGGTTGTGGTTAGAGGAGGATAGGAACTGAAGAGAGCTCTCTAGAAACAATGCTATGCATCATTGCTTGTTTTCCTCCATTCCAAATCACCAATAGATGGCAGGATTGCTTTCTCCATTTGGTGTCCTGGAACATGTTGATCTCCATTGTAAATCTTGATCATGCTTTGTGTGATGTAATCCTTCAGGACTCAAGAGGTGTGTGTTATCAGATGTACTGTATTATTAAATTACACCACTCCTGACCTGACGGTTGCTCTAATTAGTTCTGTATATAAAGCCATGTGATGGAGACAAAACGTTTCCTAAGAGGTCACAGGATGCATCAGGCACTTATTTTGATATAATCCTGTGATCATTACATTTATCCTGTTAAATCATAACACGGCTCAAAGTGTGTCAGCCCTCTTGCTTTAAAAAAAACAGGTTAGAGTAATTCCCAGTCCTAAAGAATCAGAAAAATATTTTCCTGAATTGCATTAGGCTTGCCGTTATGAAGAGGAAGCAACCAGACAACTTTGTTGTGGCAACAGTCCATTTTTGCTCACATCTCCAGCATGTTGTCCATCTGGGGTTCATTCAGTTTCCTTTCTACCCGGCATTCCATGAATCTGTTTCCCTTTCAGGAAATATGGGACTATAGTTTCTTTGCTTCATCCAAAAAACTTTTTCAACATAGGCCATCATCTCCTTAACATCTTCTGGTATCTTTTTGTCTTCTGTGTCCATTATTTATTTGTTGTTAGCTGGTTTTCAGCTTTGTCTTGATACCCCGTTCCATTGCTTCTGTCAGAGAGC
>NW_015518018.1:1806-3234 GCF_001515645.1 Sinocyclocheilus grahami | reverse complement strand
TTTGTTATAAAGTTTAATAATTTGAAGTTTTGGCAATGTCAGAATTACTAATTTGTTAGGAATGAATCTATTAATTTATATATGTATTGGTTTCAGTTCATCACAATTATAAAATAAAATAGCTACAAGTTGTTTTTCCATGTTAAAATTATTTCATATCCAATTAACAAGTTAGTTGATTTACAAAAGTTTTGAATGAGTCTTTCTCTTTTTGAATCAAAGTTACTCTTCTAAGTTTTATGTTTTGAACTCGTGTTTTATAATTTGACATTTTTCGCATTAAGTTCCTAAAATAATAAATGAAATAAATGTTAAAAATAATACATTTAAGTGAGAGAAAGAGAGAGAGACAGCCAGATGAAAAAGAAAAGTTTCTAGCTGAATTTCCAGCAAAAATAACCATATTGTGATATATGCCATTACCGTGCTATAAAATGACTCGTATTATGATATATGATTTTGGTTACGTCGCCCACCTCTAGCAATCAGATGTGTGGATTTTATAGCTTTACCGGTTCCTGTTAATGCTCGGCTGTTAACACGAATGTGAACTCTTTCATCAGAATATTCGCATAAAAAGTGCCGGTCTGTTGATTGCTTATCAAGCCCTATTCAAAAGCTGTTGCTTAACGTGGTAAATACAGCCTCAAAATGTGGCAAGATCTCATCGCGAGAGATGTGCGGAGTGTGAGCGCTATCAGTGTCTGTGTTTAGGCCACTTTCACGTCGGTGTAAACATATGACACATTTGCTCTGAAATGCACCATTGTTTGCGAGTTTAGGCCATTGTAACCGGCAGCTGCTGTTTTCCATACACTATACAGACTGCTTTTCCTGGGACATTCCCAAGAGGAACGGGAACGCTTGATAACACTTTTTGTAAATATGCCAGTCTCCTGATAACATATCAAAGACACTGGAATACAATGAGCAGAAATAAATGGTACATGAGCATGATGCACAGAAGAATTTCTGTACATCTGACATGCGTCAAATTAAAGTTGAAGTACGATTTTACATTTTGAAATATACTGATGCAGAAGTTTCTACCATAATGTTAAGGTGTTCCTATGATACCAAGTTCCCTCATTCAATGAAAGTCTATGGAATTAGCTTCACGTTGTGTTTAAGATCTTTTTAACCATGGGAAAATCACAGTACTGTATGTAATCTCATGTTTTATGGCTTTATTATGCATGCATTTACAGTTGCATTTATTTAAATGCTTGATGACACGACAGTATGGTCTTGACATTAGTCAATTCATTAGTTAACAAACTAACCAACCATGTGAAATATGTGCATATGAAAAGTACTACTTTAAAAGAAAATACTACTTCAGTCTTTCTAGTTCAAACTTTCATGTTTAATTCAATGTTTCTTCCCATATATATAATTATTTGTGCAATTTCTGAGTGATTTTTTTTT
>NW_015518018.1:0-515 GCF_001515645.1 Sinocyclocheilus grahami | reverse complement strand
TTTCTGATTATTATCAATGCTGAAAACAGTTGTGCTGCTTAATATATCGGTGGAAATTGTTGCATATTTTTTTTATTTCAGGATTCTTTCATGAATACAATGTTCAAAAGAACAGAATTTATTTAAAATAGAAATCTTTCTTTTGTCTCAACTGTCACTTTTGATCGATTTAATGTAATGAATAAAAGTATTAAAAATCTTAATGGACTCAAACCTTTGAACAATTTTTCCCCCATTTTGTATTCATTGAAAATTTTTCTTTTTTCTTATACATCGCATAGGGTGGAAAATTACATAAAGAGTATAGTTACCATTTTAACATTACACCTTCCCTACCCTACTGTTTAGAAGATAAGTATTATATTTTGAGTTATACTATGCATGGCTGCAACGCAAAAAAACAAAACATTTATGTGAACGTAATCGCACAATCAATATTCATAAGTCAAACGAACAAGTTTAATAACTTCTCACGCAATACCTTCATAACTAATGCAGTAAACAAACAAAAATAT
>NW_015518017.1:2474-3235 GCF_001515645.1 Sinocyclocheilus grahami | reverse complement strand
CTATGAACCTAAAATGATAGTTCACCCAAAAATGGAAAAATCATGCAAAATCATCTTTCTTGCATAGACCAAAAAATAAAAATAAACAAATAAAAAATTGTCAGATTGTCAGAACTTAGGGACAGCTGTTCACTTTCATTGTGTGGAAAAGAGCATCTTGGACATTATGCCAAATGTATCAGTCACATCATCCATAATATATTTTTTTACTTGAACTTTTCCTTATGCAATTTTAACCTCAAATGTTGCTCAAAAATGTCTTGTCAATTATTCAGTTTCTGAATTCAGAGATCTGAAATTAAACTGAAACATGCAAAAGCAAAAGGGTTTTCCCTTTAAATTACAGTTTGGAAAGAAATGTTTCTTTGGGTTCTAAAGTTGAATATTTGAATTGTTTTGAAGAAAAAAAAAAGTTCTGCCCCTCCCTGTGAAGAATACTTGTTTCAACATGTCAGCAAACAGCAGCCAGCTCCAAAATATGATTCTCCAAAAATATGGAAATCGGTTATGTACTCTGAGCTCAGACGAGGCTCAAACAGACTTTAAGTGAATCGGAAAAACTTGAGAATAAATGTCATCAATGTGCTGTAAAAATACAAAAATATTAGTTTTGATATGATATGGAGAAAAACTAAATAAGGCTATTTTTTAGAGATATCATTTTCCTCTAAGAAATATTCCAAGAACAATAAAAAAAAAAAAAAACTGTTTTTGTCTGTACAATGAAAGTAAGTGGGGTCCAAAACAACACTGTGGGCATT